>NC_055691.1:37781449-37933747 GCF_017639745.1 Melanotaenia boesemani
CAATGGGGTTCCGAGTCCAAACCAAGACGCCGAGCCACAGCAGGAGCAGCAACCAGGAAGCAGCCAGCTGAGGAGCAAAAGGAAGTGACGCAAAGCTCCCGCTCCTAAAAAGAACTCAGCCCGCCAAAGTAAAAGCGCTGCTGGAAGCTGAGAACTACAGTCCATGGGTTACAGTGATTATAATGGTCTGAGAAAAACAGGTACTTTTAATTATAATATCACTTTCTCTCATACACAAAAAGCAATTATTCCACTATAGATCCCACTGAAAGCCAGCTCAGACATAGATACCTCATCTAAAGCTTGCAATGTACTGGTGGTCTGCTCTTTCACACGTCCTTACTTGCTCCTGATGACCTCCAGCAGTTCGGTGGAGTGTTTGTCCAACTGAGCCAAGAACTTTGTCTCTGGGGGAACTGTCGTAACTCACAGAAACGCAGCATTGATCTGCAATAACAGAAACATGAAATGAAATGAAATGTATAAATAAATCAACCAATAATCATCCAAAAAGAGCAGCAGGTTGGATCAAACTATTGAGGATCTGCTTTCATGAATCCCTAATTAGTCATTTCAAAATATTAACTTCCTGCTCTTGATGACGGCAGACATTTTTCCTTCTCTCTCTCTCCCCACTCTGTCCTGCTACTTGTCTTGTCTTATCTGAGCCTTTCTCTGCATTTATGTTCTAAATCCGAACCATCTTGAACCATGAATCTGATCAGCTGGTGTCTCAATGCAATTGACCAAATTTATTTGAACCGATAAACGGGTGTTGGGGAGCCTGCTTGTCCTGGTGGAACGTTCGCGGTTGGATACGTGATGGATTCCCGGGGGTGTGGAAGGTTATGTGTCTGTCCATTCTTTCCATTGAGGATGCAGAGGACATCTATACATTTGGATTCATAATAACTGGGTTTCTGCTGTTTGGAGCGGGCGGTTTCCTGGTGTATCTCAACATTCGGACACTGTCGGCGGCCACAGGCAAGCTGCCGAATTTCTGTGCCGGTGTGTGCCGAGCTGTGAACAATCAGACTTTGGCATTGCAGGAGCTTAATCGTAAACTGGAGGCTATTCTAGCTCTCACTTATTCATTTACTATCCGATTGGAAGTCCATCCATCCATCCATTTTCTGCCACTTACCCAGACTTCCCTCTCCCTGGCCACATTCACCAGCTCATCCAGAGGGATCCTGAGGCGTTCCCAGGCCAGCTGAGAGATGTAGTCCATCCAGCACGTCCTAGGTCTTCCTCAGGGCCTATTACCGGTGGGACGTGGGCGGAGTCTAACCCGCACTGGAAACGATTCTGATTTACTGCCGGCAATGCGGGCCAAGCTCTGACACTGGTCGTACAGGGACCGGACAGCTCGTACAAGCGGGTCTGGCACTCCATACTCCCGGAGTACCCCCCACAGGAGTCCCCAGGGGACACGGTCAAATGCCTTCAAGTACACAAAGCACAAGTTGATTGGTTGGGCAAACTCCCATGCCCCCTCAAAGACCCTGAAGAGGGTGTAGAGCTGGTCCACTGTTCCACAACCGGGACGAAAACCACACTGCTCCTCCTCATTCCAAGGTTCGACTATCCGACGGACCCTCCTCTCCAGCACCCCTGAATAGACCTTACCGGGGAGGCTGAGAAGTGTGATCCCGCTGTAGTTGGAGCACACCCTCCGGTCCCCCTTTTTGAAGAGGGGAACCACCACCCCAGTCTGCCAGTCCAGGGGAACTGTCCCCGAAGACCACGGGATGCTGCAGAGGCGTGTCAACTAAGACAGCCCTACAGCATCCAGGGCCTTAAGGAACTCTGGGCGGACCTCATCCACCCCCGGGGCCCTGCCACCGAGGAGCTTTTTAACCACCTCAGCGACCTCAGCCTCAGAGATGGGAGAGCCAGCAGCAGCTACCCCAGACTCTGCTTCCTCATCAGAAGACATGTTGGTGGGATTGAAAAGGTCTTCAAAGTATTCCCTCCACCTCCTCACAACGTCCCGAGTCGAGGTCAGCAGCACCCCATCCCCACTGTACACAGTGTTGACGGAACACTGCTTTCCCCTCCTGAGCCGCCGGATGGTGGACCAGAATGTCCTCGAAGCCGTCTGGAAGTCATTCTCCATAGCCTCTCCACACTCCTCCCATGCCCGAGTTTTTGCCTTAGTGACCGCCAAAGCTGCGCTCTGCTTAGCCCGCCGATACCCATCAGCTGCCTCTGGAGTCCCACAGGCCAAAAAGGCCCAATAGGTCTCCTTCTTCAGCTTGACGGCATCCCTTACTGCCGGTGTCCACCAATGAGTTTGGGGGTTACTGCCACGACAGGCACCGACGACCTTATGGCCACAGCTGCGGCTGGCCGCCTCGACAATAGAGGCACGGAACACAGCCCATTCGGACTTAATGTCCCCCACCTCACCCGGGACATGGTTGAAGCTTTGCCAGAGATGGGAGTTGAAACTCTTTCTGACAGGGGACTCTGCCAGATGTTCCCAGCAGACCCTCACAACACGCTTGGGTCTGCCAGGCCTGACCGGCATCCTCCCCCACCATCTGAGCCAACTCACCACCAGGTGGTGATCAGTTGGCAGCTCCGCCCCTCTCCTCCAGCCTCCAGGCACCAGCCCCCTCAAGGACAATGGTTCCAGAGCCCAAGCTGTGCGTCGAGGTGAGTCCAACACCTGGGTGCCCCTGGTAGGGTCACCCATGGCAAACAGGTGTCTAGGGGAGGGACCAGACGAAGTGCAGCTCAAATCACCCCTATGATGATGAGAAAGCAAGGACCAAGGTTTCCGATTGGAAGTGTTCTTCTTATTAATCAATTACTCTGACATGGAAGTAGTTTTTTACTAACAATTAAATCTTATCAGAGGTGTTCTTTACCCATTAATATTTTACTTAATATTTATTAATTATGATTTTTACTTAATACTTATTAGTTACTCTTTTATAATGAAGATGTATTACTTACTTAAAATAGTTTTGTACACTTGTTAACAGCCGTTTAACAGAGCCGAGGAGTATAATCGTGTGTTAAAAACAGGAAAAAGGCCCACATGTGTATTGTTTTAAAAGGTCATAAGGTCCAGGGAGTCATTAGATCACCCTCTATGATGGAAAGAGAAGTGACTCGATGTGCTGAACAATACCTGTGTCTGCCAGTAAATGACCTTCTGACATGCATTTAGGGGAAATTGTAGATAAATTTATTCAATCTTAACACTTTTACTTAAAGTAAAAGTATAATCACACATATGTATTTCATTTTAATCAATACTATAATTTTAAAGGCAAAAGTAGATAGATAGATAGATAGATAGATAGATAGATAGATAGATAGATAGATAGATAGATAGATAGATAGATAGATAGATAGATAGATAGATAGATAGAAGTATTTTATTCATGCCAAGTTGGGAAATTTAGGTGTTGCAGCTGTACAGTCATTTAGCAGTTGTGCTTCTAAAGGTAGCAAAATAAAAAACAGTATAAAAAATTTAAATATCTACAAAATACTTATACAAGGAGGTATTTAGCTATACACAGTAAGAAGTGAGAATAGCCAGCAAATAATATAGTCCAGTGCAATGATTAGTAGTGTGGTGTACGAAATTGAGCTTGTCTGTGCAAAATTAACCAGTTACACACAAAATTACCCAATTACATACTTGACAGTTGTTTTCAATGACACAAGATAAGCAGTTTAACTGTGCAAGGTTGATCCAGTCAGTGCAAAAATTCACCAGTTACAACAGTCACTCATATTGTTATCTCTGACACAATGATGATGAGTTAAACAGTCTTATTGTGTGTGGCAGGAAAGATTTCCTGAAGTGGTTCTTGAGACAGCGAAGCTGTCTGAGCCCTTTGGAAAAGGAGCTCCGCTGTCTGTCCAGCACAGGGTGGAGAGGGTGGTCCGGGTTATCCAAGATAGATAACAGTTTGTTCAGTGTCCTCCTCTCCACCACTGCTTCTAAAGTGTCCTGTCTGCAGCCAATGACAGAGCCAGCCTTCCTGATCAGTTTGTTCAGTCTGTTGGTGTCACTGGCTGTAATGCTGCCCCCCCAGCAGACCACAGATGAAAACAGGGCACCGGCCACCACAGACTGGTAAAAGATTTCCAGCATCTTGCTGCACACGTTGAACGACCGCAGCTTCCTCAGGAAGTAGAGTCTGCTGCAGGCCTTCTTGTACACAGCTGTGCTGTTGGTCTTCCAACTCAGTCTGTTATCAATAGACACTCTCAGGTATTTATATTCCTCAACAGTGTCCACATCACTACCCAGGATGCAGAGGGGCTGTGGAGCTGATCCCTTCTTCCTGAAGTTTAACACCATCTCTTTGGTCTTGTCCACATTAAGCAGCAGGTGATTCTTACCCGCCCACTCCACAAATCCGTCCACCATCCCCCTGTACTCCTCCTCCCGTCCACCACTTATACACCCAACAACTGCAGAGTCGTCAGAAAATTTCTGAAGGTGACATGACTCTGAGTTGTACTGAAAGTCTGTGGTGTATAAGGTGAACAGGAATGGAGAGAGCACAGTGCCCTGCGGGGCTCCTACATCACTCATCACCACATCAGACAGGACACCGCCCAGCCGGACAAACTGCGGCCTGTCTGTCAGGTAATCAGCAATCCAGGAGACAGAGGACCCGCCCACACCCATCCGCCGCAGCTTCCCACTCAGTAAAGAAGGCTGGATGGTGTTGAAGGCACTGGAGAAATCAAAGAATGTGACTCTCACAATGCCTCCTCTACCATCCAGGTGCGAGTGAGCTCGCTGCAACAGCTAGATGACAGCATCATCCAAACCCACACGTGGCCAGTAGGCAAACTGCAGAGGGTCGAGAGAAGGTTTCACCAGCGGCCTCAGGTGGGCCAACACCAGCCTCTCTAGCACCTTCATCACATGTGATGTAAGGGCTGGAGAGGCTGGTGTTGGGCCTCCTGAGGCCACTGCAATAGGCGTCCGACCAGGAGTAATCAACATACATTACGACAGAATCCTAATGTAAGGTTTTACTCCCTCAAAGTTGCAGAATAAATAGAAAGAAAGAAATGGCATCAAGGTGCATGTAGTGTATGTGTGTGTGTAACCACATACTGAGCACCTGCTTAGTGAGGGGGTATCTGCAGCTCCCTCACATTTCCCTCCCCTTCGGAAGGCTCCAGATCCTCCCGACGGGACAAAAAGTCTGCCACTATGTTCTGCTTCCCTGGCACATGTCATATGCAGAACCGATAAGGCTGAAGAGACAGGAACCATCTGGTGATGCAGTTGGTGATGCAGCTGGTATCCTTCATTGACTCCATCTATTGCAGAGCCCTCTGGTCGGTTTCCAGAGTGAACACCCATCCCAGCAGATAATACCTAAAAGAGTCTACTGTCTATTTTAGTACCAGGCATTCCAGCTCGACAGCCAAATACCTGGTTTCCCTTGGAAACAGTTTGACTAACATAAGCCAGAGAAGTTCTTAATAAACCACCGATACCAACCAACCAAGCCCAGAAAAGACTTGACTTGCCTCCTGGTTGTTGGCCACTCACTGGCTCTGACCGCTTCCACCTTGTCTTTTATGGGTCTGATAATGCCGTCACCCCAGAACATGGCCCAGATACTGGAGCTCCTGCGTTGGCAAGACACATTTCTTGGGGTTTTTTCGTCACACCTGCTTGCTGGATTCTCTGTAGAAGCACTCCCAGGTGGATGCGATGTTCCTGCCAGGTGTTACTGTAAATGACAACATCATCAAGGTAGGCTGCTGAGAATGACTCCATACCTGTCAAGACCTTATCCATTAGCCTCTGGAATGTTGCTGGTGCTCCGTGGAGTCCAAAGAGCATCTTAGTAAACTGCCACAGGCCCTGGGGAGTTCTAAAAGCAGTACCGGCTTTGCTGCATCAGATAGAGGGACTTGCCAGTACCCTTTACAGAGATCGAGTGTACTGATAAATTTGGATTGACCAACGCTTTAAATGAGGTCATCCAGTCTTGGTAGCGGATAAGAATCAAACACTGACTGAGCATTTACCTTTCGAAAGTCAATGCAGAAATGGATGCTACTATCCTTCTTGATCACCAACACAACTGGGTTGCTCCACTCACTTGTAGAAGGCTAGCAGCTTATTCTCAGTTGTCGGTAAAAGTAGAAGCACCTGCTGGCCCAGCTCAAAGGATCTCTGTCTTGACCCTTGTCATACCATGTACGCTGGCCCCGCTGAACTTTCTCCATCTGTTTTCCCACCAACTTTGTCGTCTGCTCCATCCTCTGTCTAATTTTTAACACATAGTTGAGAACATTGGTTGCAGTTCCTCCCTGATTGCCTGTCCACGACTCCTGGAGTACATCTAATGGGCCCCTCACCTGCCTGCCATACAACAGTTCAAATGGCGAAAACCAAGGGGATGCTTGTGGTACTTCTCCAGTCTTTTCCACTGATACTGACCACCTTCTTCAGCATATTCTTCAAGGTTCTATTATACCTTTCCACTAGGCCCTCAGTCTGGGGTTGGTAGGGTGTGGTCCTTATACTCTTTATTCGTAAAAGCTTGTAAACCTGCTTAAGAAAATTAGTTCCCTGATCACTTAGAATCTCAGAGGGAATTCCTACTCTGGAAAACAGCTGTAGTAGCGCATAAGCTATCTGCTTAGCAGTGATATCCTGGAGAGGAAAGCTTCCGGGTAGCGAGTACTATAGTCACACACCACTAGAATAAATTCATTACCAGTCTGTTGTAATGGGAAGTGATTGGAGTGGGAACTTTAGAACATTTCTGCTTCCTGTTAACTGACATACTGAGCATGACTGATGGTCATCCTACACCGTTGTATATAGACTGTAAAACCGGCTAACAATCCTGTCATAGGTCTTTTTAAACCCTAAATGCCCTGCCCATGGGATATTATGACCCAGACTCAAAACCTGCTCCCACAGAACTCGGGGTACCGACCAGCCTCTTTCTGCAGACTTATGATAAAGCAATCCCTCCCGAAGAGTATAACCTTCTCCTACCTGATTATTGGTAACATTACTCTCCTGGACAGAAGTCGCTTGTCTGAAGGCCTCTTTCAGTGACTCATCCTCTTCTTGCAGTTGCTGAAAATTAATGGGCATGTCAACGTCATATTCATCAGGATCTGGCAATTCTTGTGACCTAAATTTTATCATCCCAGACATCTTCTCCCATCTCATCCTGCACCTACTCTTCTTTGCTTTAGCCAGGCTCTCTGTAGGAATATCAGACTCAAAGTAAAGCAACCCAGCCCAGGTATTCAGCTCAACTTGTGGTGGAACATGGGAAATTTGCCGATTTTCCACAATCTCATCCACTTCAACCTGGCTCCTGATACTGTCTCCTTTTCTCAATGTCTGAGCTCGTCTTTGTGACCTTGTTAGAACATTGACTGGTTTACAAGACTGAATCAACTTCTGCATGACTGGAATATCCTGACCACAAAAAAAAAAAACAACACAACACGATCAGGTTCTGTAACCATTATGATATTTTATGAAACCAAAGTCAGTTTGGCGGCAGTAGCAACAGATCTTACCAGACATGTCTTCATTACCCTTCAGGCTTCTACTTCGGGTAAAGGTAGGCCTCGAAGAGCTATGGCCTTCCTGTAGGCAAGTACATCAGTTGTCTAAAATGAATAATAATAAAAAAAAATCTTCAAATCAAATGAAATTTAATTTAAAAAGCACTTTTCATGCCACAAAGCAATATGAAGTGGTTTATATAGTAGAAATGCAGTTCATGCATATAAAAAATACAAAAAAACAAAAAACAAGGCATTTAAAAATATTTTTTTATTCTCTTTCAAACACTAACACATGCGTACAAAAGAAAGAAAGCACAGGTCAGTAATTACTAAAAATAATGGAGTCTAAGTTACTTTTATTCAGAAGGGGCCTCTGCTGTTTGAAAGGCAGATGGGAAAACACCCATCTGAAGAGAGCATTTTACTATATTTAAACGCTCATGCTCATAGAAACCATAAAATGTGGGAATGGGATCTAATAGGCAGGTTGTTTGGTTTTAACTGGGAGAAAACTCGACCAAGCATCTTTGCATCAACCAGGGCAAATTTGTTATGACATAGTAAAATAAAAATCCCAATTTTCTCATACATATTTCATTATTCAATGTTCTTAAACCCCCCAGAACACACAATGCAATTTCATCAATTCAATGCCCAACACACCAGACTGAATACAGTAGTTCTGAAAAATGTGGTGTCAGTGTCCCCCATAGTCTCTGTTCCATTACAATTCAAACCAAAATAAGGGTTAACCCTAACCCAATAAGTTAAAACTGTTTCAACATCTCACCAACAGAATCTATCTTAATTGTGTCTGAAAACTCAGAAGTCTCCAGCATGTGATTCACATCATGGAGCTGCTTAATCAAGGCAGACGTATGGCCAAGACAACTCATTGTTTGTGACATACTCTCTGGCATCCGCAGGAAGTCATCCCACCAATTTAAACACTACATTGAACTACTAAAAGAATCATATAAAGAAATTGCTGCCGCACATTAAACAAACCTCTGCTTTTCACGTAATGAGCATGGAGCAGCGGCGTGATTAAGATGTAGATTCCTCTGCATAACGGCTCTCTCTGATAAGCTAGAAGCCACACAATGGTGTAAAAAATTAGGATCTAGTTCCTTAATGATATTTGCTAATTATTTCAACGCGGTAATTTTCCTGCAACTGCTAAACACTAAACAAGAGGGGGGATTTTCGAACTCTGTAACCTAATTTTAGGATATGTAAATTCATCTTAACTCTACAACATTTTATGTAAACTGTTAAATGAACATTAGAGGTTAGTGAGCTCGTATAAAAATATTAGTACGCTAATTCAAACATGTGAAATTAGCCCTATGTAGCTTGGTCAACACCTGAAGGTCAAATGAAGCGAACGTTAAAACCTAGGTGGGTTTTAAAAAATGGACAACAAATTATTAATATTTACAGAGGAATTTAAAAAGTAACCGCTAAAACAAGCATATTCTTATACATACAGACTTACCTGCAAACGGCTGTTGAGGGACAGACAGAGGAAACGTTGCTCTACGTTAGAGTTGCTTTTCTTCCACGTTGTGCTTGTGAGAAGATCTGCGCGGCGCTTGGTGGAAGAGACTTCAGTCCTTAGTTGAATGTTCGGATACATAACTCATTATCTGAAGTTTTGCCAACCTAACAATTTCATTTCATTTGCACGAATGATTTAGAAACTTTAAATTTTGAGTCAGCTCAGCTCTTTTATTTGCCCTCCTAACTCAGAAAGACTTGTTAAAGTAATTAATTAGTAGTTGTGGGTTTAACAGTGTAGATAGATAGATAGATAGATAGATAGATAGATAGATAGATAGATAGATAGATAGATAGATAGATAGATAGATAGATAGTCATTATGATCTCCTGGACCTCAGCTCCAAAAACTGGACCTCTTTAAGTTTTAGTTGAATACCCCTGATCTGTAGAACAAATGTTCAATCGCCTTGTTCAAACAGAGATATTTCATAAGGTATAGTTTCCTCAAATAAATCATGTCCAATCTCTGGAGAGAAACAATAGTAACATTGAAACTGTCAAGTTTTTCTGACAGAACACATTTACACTTATCACCGTAACAATCGTTCAAAGAATTTTCCTTGAGGGCTTTTAGATGATTCAAGAGACTCCTCAGATCTCACAGAGAAACCTCCAGCTTCGACCTCCTTGTTATGAATTTCTAATCTGCCACACAAAAACCTGGAAATGTAACTGCCAGAAAAACTCTCCACAAAACCAGGAATACTGTGTGCTCCAAGTTTGTCAACAACACACTGCAATGTGCCCTTCAAAGTTTTCCCTAACTTATGCACAAAAATCCCATGTTGTTCCAGTGTCATGAGATCAGTGATCAAAGGTTCCAACATCTTTTCATGACCATAGACCTTGACGTCACTGCTACTAATCAAGGCAGCCAAAAGGATACAGGACAATGAGGAGTGACCACCTGACGTTTTATTACATGATGTACCAAGGGGATTGCATGTTCCATAGTCATCAACATACAGAATCAAAGACATTGCACATTTATTTGAGAGAATAGCATTTCTTTTAAAGAGAAGTCCATCCCAAAAGGATCTTCAGATTTCTTCAGATTTATATTTATGGGGTGGGATGTTTTCTCCATCAGACATGAAAGCTTAGCCATCGTTCTCCTCTCCGCCACCACTTCCACCGGATGGAGGGGGCATCCCAGGACAGAGCTGGCCTTCTTAACCAGTGTCCGGTGTTAGTGCATTTGCAATATCTCTGTAAACAGCATGATGCTTTACTCTCTGTAATCCCTCTGGTGCATGGTCAGCGCTGGTAGCTCGTCCATCTAATTAGCAAGAGATCTTACATTCCCCATGATGACTGATGGGAGAGCTGGTCTATAACGTCTCTTCCTAGTGCAGCCCATGCACGACGTCTGGACGGGAAGCAGAGACTGGACAGTGTTTAAGTAGAGCAGGTGAGGAGAGGGAGTAATCAGGGCAGGTGGAGCAGAAGAGCTTGATGAGGAGCTGGAGGCACAGCCAAGCAGCAACCAGCTGTGAAGAGTGCAGAAACCAATAAAATGACCAGCACAAACTGAATGAGTTTGGCATCCATAGTACAGACTAAGTTACAGAGTAAGTAAAAAAAAAAACCTTAAACACAAAATTGAATTTAAACTAAAAGAAAACTATCGGATAAGCTCAACGGTGGGCAGCAGCTGCTGCAGCAGGTTGCCACTTATGCGGCGCCCAGAAGTAGAAAAGGTGTTGCAAGGACTTTAGTAAAGGCACATATGGAAATGACTACATATTCAACAGGTTCCACAACGTTAAAGTGTTTCCTACAATAAACCTTCCGTTTCCAAGCAGTAGACAGTAAACTCAACAACTGTTATCTTGTAAAAGTCAAAAATAGTCTTTTGGGCTACTGGCACACAGGCAGTTCCAATTAAATACCCAAAATCATCAAGTAATTCATTTATAGCTGCACTTGGCCCCAGAAAAAAGTGTTCTAACTTAAGACTGAGGCAAATTTTAGTTCAATAATGTTACATTTGCCCCTGGCTCGGGACCAGGTAAAGGTAACAAAGGAACAAAAACCAGAGTCCGGCATTTTGCAAAAGGAACAACAAGTTTATTCCTACACCAATCAAACAAAACAAAATACAAAGATGTTCTCAAAACACATTGGGATCTTTAAAGATAACAGAAATAGATTCCTATAAAAAAAAAGGAAGAAAACCCGGCAATATCAATACACAAAAATGTCAAACAAAAGATGTCCTTTCTCAGGTATAAGGTTAACTACAATAAACCTACAAATAAAGAAAACCAAAAGTCCACCAGATAAATCCTGGGATGGTACAATAGAAAAACAACAAAAAAAAGAACACGTTAAACAACTCAAAAAGCGACTCCTAATGAAAGCATCAACTATCAAATTACTTTACACAAATGCCACTAAACTCAAACAAGAACCAGCTAAAACAAAAGTGGTTCAAACAAATTAATTGAGAGAGTCTCTTCACCAAAACCGAAATCGATCTGAAAATCAGCACAATCAAATCCAAATTTCTAAAGGTTTACCATCCAATGTTTTTCCACTAAACAAGAACAAAGCCACCCTGGCGCACTGTATGTCACAAAACCACTCAGCCGCCCTGACAGGTAGTTTCTGCACAGCTTTTATGGGCGTGGAGTCCTTCCAGGTTGCCATTCTGGATGTGTCCAGGAGAGTAAGTATCCAATCTGGACATCGGAGGGAGGGGACTTGGTGTAGAGCAGCAGCCTATCCTCGAGTTACTCCTGCACAGCAGTGTTTGCAGAATCTGCAAATGGCAAACAGGCCTTGGGCCGTAACAAATAACTTTAGTCAAATTTGTTGATTCTTCATCAGAAAACTCTTCAGATGGTAAATCATTGTCTGACCTCTCAGTAGTGCCACATTTAAATGACCGACCTATGAACCCGACCTATGATTCTGACCAATGAACCCGACCTATGAGCCCGACCAATGAGCCCGACCTATGAGCCTGACCTGTGAACCCGACCTATGAACCCGACCTGTGAGCCCGACCAATGAGCCCGACCTATGAACCTGAACAATGAGCCCTACCTATGAACCCGACCTATGAGCCCGACCAATGAGCCCGACCAATGAGCCGGACCAGAGCCCGACCTGTGAACCCACCCTATGAGCCCGACTAGAGCCCGACCTATGAACCCGACCAATGAGCCCGACCTATGAACCCGCCCAACGAACCCAACCTATGAGCCCGACCTATGAACCCGACCAATGAGCCGGACCAATGAGCCCGACCTATGAACCCAACCAATGAGCCCTACCTATGAACCCGACCTATGAGCCCAACCTATGAGCCCAACCAATGAGCCGGACCAGAGCCCGACCTGTGAACCCGCCCTATGAGCCCGACCTATGAACCCGCCCTATGAGCCCGACCTATGAACCTGACCGATGAGCCTGACCAGAGCCCAACCTATGAACCCGACCAATGAGCCTGACCTATGAACCCGACCTATGAGCCCGACCTATGAGCCCGACCAATGAGCCGGACCAGAGCTCGACCTACGAACCTGACCAATGAGCCCGACCTATGAACCCGCCCTATGAGCCCAACCTATGAACCTGACCGATGAGCCTGACCAGAGCCCAACCTATGAGCCCCACCTATGAGCCCGACCTTTAAGCCTGACCTATGAACCCGCCCTATGAACCAGACCTATGAACCCGACCAAGCCCAGCAGTAGTTGGCTGTGCTCAGCGCGAGGTAGAAGGCTAGGCTAGGCAAGGCTAAGCTCCAGCGCTGCTAGTTTTAGCTACAAAACGAGTGGTCATGTTCATAATGCAAACATGACTGAACAAGTGAAGAGAAAACAGACAAAATAGTTGATAAGACAGGAAAGAATAACTCGATGGTACGGAAGTGGATTGGCTTGGTGTCGCCAACATAGCGACTTTGTCCTGTTTGTTTTCACTCCCATCTAGTGACTTTTTTAAAGCGACTTTTGGGGACTGTAATGTAGTTTTACTTTTCTCAATGAGGATCTGGTGTTACACAGACTTGTCCTCACCTCATGCAGCAGCTGCTGCATGAGAGCAGGAGATCAGCTGTTTCGTGAGCAGGCTGGAAATGAAACATACAAAGCTGCTGCTGGAGGATCCCTCACTGGCTTACCGACACAAGCAAGGCTACCAACAGGTTCATAAAAAACACCTGGCTTAAAATCGTGAATTGTATGGGGGCTATGTTTTCTTTATTTGTGAGTTCTGAAAGCACCGCAAAGATTTGTTTTATCTGGACAATGAGCAAACATGCAATTCACAGATTCATGTTTTTTTGTGTCCCAATGTGTTGAAAATAGTCCGTCTCAGTCAAAAGTTGATCATTCTCCAAGATGTGGCACTTAAAATGTGAAATGCAATCTTTCTGTGTGGATTTTTGAGCAGGATGGGATTTGCTTAGATGGGTCAGCAGTGGAGGAGTTCACGTATCTCAAGGTCTTGTTCACAAGTGAGGGAAGGATGGAACGGGAGATCGACAGGTGGATCGGTGCGGCGTCTGCAGTGATGCGGACTCTGCATCGGTCTGTCGTGGTGAAGAGGGAGCTGAGCCAAAAGGCAAAGCTCTCGATTTACGGGTTGATCTACGTTCCTACCCTCACCTATGGTCATGAGCTGTGGGTAGTGACCGAAAGAACGAGATCGCGAATACAAGCGGCCGAAATGAGTTTTCTCTGCAGGGTGGCCGGGCTCTCCCTTAGAAATAGGGTGAGAAGCTTGGTGATCCGGGAGGGGCTCAGAGTAGAGCTGCTGCTCCTCCACATCGAGAGAAGTCAGATGAGGAGGCTCGGGCATCTGGTTAGGATGCCTCCTGGATTCCTCCTGGTGAGGTGTTCCGGGCACGTCCCACCGGAAAGAGGCTCCGGGGCAGACCCAGGACACGCTGGACGGACTACATCTCTCGGCTGGCCTGGGAACGCCTCGGGATCCCTCCGGATGAGCTGGTGAATGTGGCCGGGGAGAGGGAAGTCTGGGTTTCCCTGCTTAGGCAGCTGCCCCCGCGACCCAACTCCGGATAAGCAGAAGAAAATGGACGGATGGATGGGTCAGCAGAGCCTTCCATGTCTCGCTCGTGCATGGGCAGTTCTCATCAGTACAGGGGTAAGCATGGCCCCGTCCATAATGTTGATAATCAAGTTTATAATGTTTCAGAAGTTCAGATCCTCTTAAATATGAATGGCCACAGTCTTTACATTTCCACATGTATTGATTACAGAGGAAAAATACAAGAGCTGTGTGAGTGTTTTAGGATATGTCCTACATAGGATTAAAACTAAATCTGAATAGTTCATTTAGGCTTGGTGGGGTGGTAAAGGGCTACATGGTGGTGTGGTGGTTAGCACTGTGGTGTTGCTGGTTCGAGCCTCGACTGGGGGCAGGTTCGAGCCCGGGGTGTGGTGGCTTTTCTGTGTGGAGTTTGAATGTTCTCCCCGTGTATGCGTGGCTTCTCTCTGGGTTCTCCAGCTTCCTTCCACCATCCAAAGACATGATGTTAGGTTAACTGGTCTAAACTTTCCCTAGGAGTGAGAGGTTGTTTGTCTCTGTGTGTTAGCCCTGTGATGGACTGGTAACCTGTCAAGGTGTACCTGCCTCTCACCTGCTAAATGCTGGGTTAGGCTTCAGCTGCCTCACGACCCGTAATGGACAAAGAGGTACAGAGAATGAATTAATGTGGGGGTTAAAGGTGAAAGATATTGTATAGATCACAGACATGTCATGATGTAGCCCCAATAACTTCACAAGTAAATTGTTATTTCTTTCCAAATTAATTTATCCGAGGATATATATTTTATTTATTATATTTAGCCTTCAATTTATTGTTTAAAAAGTAATTTGACAGTTGAATGATTTGTGATTATTTTTCAACAACCAAGCGGCCTCGTGCCTTATACACATAATGAATTAAATAGATGCGCAGCACTGAATGTAGCGTCTACTTATACATGTCTGTTATCCGACTTTCCTACCTGGGGGGTAAGGGTTGGCTGTGGAGTTGTAAC
This sequence comes from Melanotaenia boesemani, assembly GCF_017639745.1. NCBI lineage: Eukaryota > Metazoa > Chordata > Actinopteri > Atheriniformes > Melanotaeniidae > Melanotaenia > Melanotaenia boesemani. Next base: position 37,796,572 of record NC_055691.1, read on the forward strand.
AGAGATCTGGGTATACCGACCCAGCCTGTCATGTGCCGACCCAGGTAGGTGGAAACGGGGTTGAGGCTCTAGAACCAAACATATATCAGAAAAACAGCGTAAAAAATGTCCAGAATGATTTGAGACACACACCAACCCTGTTCAAAGGTTCCCTTCACAGGAAGTGATTTCTGTTGCAGTTCTTTAGCTGCTGTCTCTCCGATGCTTAGGAGAAGCATTCTTTGGCATACATATGATACAACACATGCACAATAACCCACACAAACAGTTGCAATGACTTATACGTGCAATAGTGAACTGGGAATCTGTACCACCTCTACTGTGTGCAATGCTTGTTTATATTGTTTTATTTAACTTATCTTATTGTTATTTATTGCATTCTATTTGTGCTTTCTTGCACCTTGTTGCCTCTATTTTGCTTTGTACCTGTATATATTGTGTCTTGTGCTTGTCCTGCTTTACTGTTGGTGTTGTATTGCTGCTGGTACCCAAATTTCCCTGAGGACTCTCCAAAGGGATTAATAAAATATTTCTATTCTATTCTATTCTATTCTATTCTATTCTATTCTATTCTATTCTATTCTATTATTCGACAGAATCTGCTTTTATTTGAGGTGTATGTCCTGTGTTCTGCAGGATATACAGCTGCAGGTGGGTTGACAAGTGGCTTTAAATGGAGCTTGACATGTTGTAATTTATTACTTAAGTTATTAAGTAATTTCAGCTTTCTTTTTCATAGACACCATCACAAGGTGAAACAAGTTGTGTGCTGCTGTTTTTTTTGTCTTGTGTAAAACCTCAGAGCAGAAAGACGGTGTACTTTTTCCATTTTCATGATTGAATGGTACAAGGCACGCACAGTACTGAGGTTTTCTGTTTTGACATCTGTGCATCTGCAAACATTTAAGCATTATGAGATGAGTAAAAGATATGCAGGCAGCACATTTCCTGCACATATTACCGTACCACAAGCTGTTTTCTTGTTCTGATAAAAATCAGTGGTTTCAGCTTTAGTGCACTTGTTGCAGATAACAGATCTCTTACCATCTCAGGTTTGACCTGGGGAACCATAAAACATAATAAATATACTATACACATCACAAAATCTCATTTTGACCCCAATGCAACAAGGAAAGTGTTGATCTATCTTGCAGTTTTATCCTAATCAGTGACACAAATATTTCACTTTAAGCCAGCAGGTCACAAAAAGGTGTTGAAATAATGCTTTATTTATTGTGTACAAGGAAACAGAGTAAAGGTTCATTTGAGATATGCCTGTAATTTATATGAAATGAAGTATGATTTGCTTTGAATCCTTATAATCTGTAACATTTTTGGCTTTTTTTCTCTTCATACAAAAGCTGTGGAGATGGTGACAGTAAAAAGGGAGAAGGAGATAAATGTGTCATACAACAAAGGTCTGAATGGCTGGGAGCCAGTCAGATCATGTCATGTGGCCCACATCATTTTTGAGGCAGAGTGAGACATCGTCTTCTTATCTCTGCTGAGAGTTGGACATGCGGAGTATAGTCCGCCAGGGGAAAAATATGGTGACCAACTGGGTAACAAAACAGCGGCAGAAGATGTCAAAAGTCTGAAATAACTTCATGTTAAACTTACAAAATAAATTAAATACATGTGAGATTTGTAAAGCCGGCCTTGCGTACCACGAAGTATGTCTGAAACGCAAAGATGAGGCACGTCGGACTTACATAACAATGTTATGTAACTAAACTAAATAAACCACACTGTGGTCCAACATTCCCAACGGAGCTCTGTTTAAAGACTTTTATGCGTCTTTCACGGATCCAAAGCAGAGGTCAAGACACTTCCCATGTCGAGTTGGACACGTCACATATTGATAAAAGTTAGGAAAGGACTTTGCAGTTCTGCAGTGATCAAAGTCACCCAGAATTAAGTGCGGTGCATCCAGCGCCATCCCCTGGAGCCGTTGTACTGTTTTCAGCATAGCTAGAGTGGCTACGTCAGCATTGGCCTTCGGGTAAATATAAACCAGTTATAAATAACTGTGGAAATTCTCTGGGTATATAAAAGGGTCACAGTGATACAGACAATAATTCATTTTCTTTGGTGCACAGTGTCTCCCTGACAACCATCGTTTTACACCATATTATATAATCTTGCTGGACCTGACCAGAGGGGTCAGAAAAAAAGAAGTAAAAAGGAAAGTGGGAGAAAAAAGGAAAAAAGCTGCTACACCTGTATAGAAACACAGCAGAGAATTCCTGTAACTCAGGAGGAAGAGCAGTCATCTTTCAACCGGACGGTAGGCAGATCGATTCCAAGCTTTCCCTGACTACATGTCGAAATGTCCTTGGGCAAGACGCTAAACCCCAAGTTGCCTTCCCTTTGTGCATATCGGGGTGTTAAACTGTGTGTGATGGGGTGAATGTGCTATGTAGTATAAAGCGCTTTGAGGGGTCAAAACGACTGAAAAAGCACTATATGAGTCCATTTACCATTTAGTGTATGGACAAATCAGTGCTGTGTCAGCATGCAGAGGATGAGGAATGAGGAGGGATCAGAGATGAGTGTGATCCTGCAGATGTGACCACGCCTCTACAGAGGCTAGAGGCAGACTAGGGGTGGCAGTGGCTCAGGCGGTAGAACAGGTTGTCCAATGATCGGAAGGTCGGCGGTTCGATTCCCACTCCCGCAGTCATCTGTCGTTGTGTCCTTGGGCAAAACACTTAACCCTCATTGCCTCCAGTGTTGGCATCGCTGGTATATGAATGTGTGGATGAATGGTCGGAGAGGCCGTAGGCGCAGACTGGCAGCCACGTTTCCGTCAGCTTGCCCCAGGGCAGCTGTGGCTACACACGTAGCTTACCATCACCAGGTATGAGTGAGGAGTGGATAAATAATGGATTCACAATTTAAAGAGCTTTGGGTGCCTTGAAAAGCGCTATATAAATCTAATCCATTATTATTATTATTATTATTATTAGGATGGCCCAGAGACCCATCAGCAGCAGACCTAGAGCACCAACCCAAGCCACCCCACCACAAAGACCACCCCGGACCCACCCAGAAGGCGGTAAAGGAAGGCCCCAGCCAGAGCCCCCCCATGGTCACGGGGCACAGGCCTGATAAATGACCCACCACCCCCAGGCCCACCCAGGCCTCCACCACAATTACAAGTGATCCCTCCCCACATACACACCTATGTCTTGCTCATCCTGAAACACACACACACACACACACACACACACACACACAACTCTATGTCTTGCTCATCCTGAAACACACACACACACACACACACACACACACACACACAAATCTCTCAGTCACACCCAAGCAACAACCTCCACCTGTAAGATGTGAAGTCTATACAGTACAAAAATTGCAGTTCCCTCCTCGTCCACTAGGGGGCTCCAAAACAGAGCAAATCCCCATAGACTCCCATGTTATTTTTTTTTTTTTTTTTTTTTTTTTTTTTTTTTTTTTTTTAACCTGTCTTGTCCAGCATCGTTGCAAACAGAATGATTGTCTGGCTGCTGTCTGGTGCTGGGCAATTTTACTCTATCAAGCAGGGATTTATACTACATGTATAAAGTCCCTCTTGATGAGAAACTTTATTAAATCAGACTCTTAATGCTGGACTCGACCGGAGGGGACAGAGAGAGAGAGAGAGAAAAGAAAGTAGAGAGAAGAGGGAGGGGAGAGAGAGGGACAGAAAGGGTGTGGGGAGTGCGGGTGGGGACTTGAAACATCATACAGAAGACCATGTAATCCATACTACTTACAACATATATAGCTAAGATCATCCTAGCCAGTAGGCCATTACACAACTAGTTGATAATAGTAACAATAATAATAATAAGAGTAAGAGTAATAATAATAATAAGAACAGAAATAATTAAAAAAAGAAACAAAATATGATAATAGATATAAGTGAAACTGCTGTATTCAAGAACACGCGCAGAGAAACCTGTGTGGACGTGTTGGAGAACTCGGCCACACGGCGACGCAAAGACTGTGTGGAGACGTTCAGGAAGGAGTGACCATGCAGAGTGATCATGCAGATGCCACCTCACTTGAACAGAGGCCAGAGTCAGGCCAGCGGTCCCGAGACCCAGGCCACCAGCCCCCCCGCAGGCAACAGACCCCGACCGGTCCACAGAGACGACCACTCGCCCGCCCAGGAAGGCAGCAGCAGGAGACCCCAGCAGGAGCCGCCCCGCGGACCCAGGGCACTGGCCCCGGCGGGCCGAGGCCAGCAGTCCCCAACCCCCCCGGGCACCGGCCGCCCGGGACAGACGGGGCAGAGGGCCCGGGCCCAGGAGCGCAGGGACACCCCCCTCCCCCACAGGCCGAGGGCCAGCACGCCACCCGGGGGGACCCGGCCCGCCCAGACAGCCACCACCAGAGGCCAGCCCCACACCCCAGCGCCCAGCCGCACACCCCGAGAACCAGTCCTGCCCCCCCCCCAGACCAACACACACACACACAAACACACACACTCTCCTTCCACTCCTCCATTTATCCTCCCACGCATACACCATTCAACCCTCACATACTCTGTCCTCCCACACACACACACCATCCTTCCACCATCCATCCTTCCACACACACACCATCCTTCCTCCCACACACTCACCATCCTTCCACCATACACTCTCCCACACCTATCCCATCCTCCCACACACACATCATCCCTCCACCACTCATCCTCCCACACATACATCATTCTCCTACACCAAACATCCACCTTCACGTACCCCATCCTCCCACACACACACACCACCCCTCCATCACCCACTCTCCCAAACATACACCACTCCCCCACACACACACCATCCTCCCTCCCATACACCATCCATCCTCCCGCACACACACCATCCTTCCACCATCCATCCTCCCACACACTCCCCCATCCCTGCACCATACATTCTCCCACACATACCCCATCCTCCCACACATACATCATCCCTCCACCATTCATCCTCCCACACCCACACCACCCCCCCTCCCACACACCACGCATCCACCTCCACACACCCCACCCTCCCACACACCATCCCTCCACCACCCATCCCCCCACACCCACACCACTCTCCCACCCACACCCCCCCCCCCCCCAACACACACACACACACACAAACACCATCCCCCCACCACCATCCTCCCGCCACCCCACGCCACGGGGGGACAGCCCCAGCCAGGAGGCGAGGAGACACGAGCCAGGCCCCCAACCCCCCACCCCGCCCCCGCCCCCCCACTCCCCACCCCCAAAACAGCACCTTCCCCCCAGGGCCAGCAGCCAAAACCCCCCGGGACAGCCCGCCTACGCCCCGGGCCAACGCGACAGGCCACCCGGCCCGCCCCGCCCCCGGGCCATCCATGGAGACAGGGGCGCTTGAAGACCCCATCCCCCCTCCCTCCCCCACTAGTGATGGAATATATTATGTGCTGTTTGCAATTAAAAAAAAGAGGGTTAAAATTGGGGGGCAGTAACTGCATTGAGGAGGGGGTGGGGCCACCTGAGCAGTCCCACCCACCTGACCTCGCATGTTCCACCCCCCAAAACGTGTTTGTATGTTGCAAATGTTATTTGTGCTCAGTGACTAAGTGGAATTAAAAGCTGGGAGGCATGCTGCCGCTCGGCGAAGCAACAGGGCCACTATGATTTTTTTTACCCCAGCCACTCACACACCCTCTCACACACCTCTATACACCAACACCTCAATACGTGCACATACCTCCACACACACACTTCACGCACATACCTATAGACACACACTCCGGTGCCCACATACACACACACTCTCATACCCCTCCATACACATACACCACTACACACGCACTCACATACATACCTGCATATACACACAAGCACCTCCATACATACTCACGCCTCCACCCACTCCTTCACTCCTCCACACACACCTCGACCTCCACATGCACACACTCATATATACACACCTTCACACACACCCACACACACATCCCACATAGACCTCCACACACACACCCGCACACCACTCACACACACATACACGCACACACCTAGACCTTCATACACACCCACACACATACAGCACACACATCCCTCTACACCCACCCACACACCCGCATACCTACAGACACACACACACACACACACCCACCTATATACAAACACACCCCCACCCAGGTTCCGGGGCTGCGACCAAGCACCAGGGCACGGACCAACCCCCGGCACGGCACATCCGGACGGGCCCAGCCCCCCCCAGCAGCGGCAGACCCCCCACCCCCAGGAGAGGGGGGAGACCCGACACCCCAGAGCCCGGGGCCCCCACCCGGCCCACCCCGGGCCCGACCGGCCACCCGGCCAGGGGCCGAAGGACACCGACCCAGGCACCCCGGCAGCCACCCCCCACCGCCACGAGGCAGTCCCACCCCGGGGCCCACCCAATGCCGCCCGCCCAGACTGGAACCCCCAGCCGACCCAGCAGCGGAGCAGCCGAGATCCCCACCCAGGAGACAACCGGAGACCCGAAGCCACCAGGGACCCCCCACCCATATCCACCCCCATCCCAGCGAAGCCGCAATCCTCCACCTACATTAGGTGATGTAGCCAGTCACAGGGGACCAGAGGGAATGAAAGTCATCTGATTGGTTCCTGGAGGAGGCAGACATTGTCTCAATGCTGATGTGATCTAACAGGAGATTTCTAAACTGCTGGATAGACAAATTATTCTTATCTTTCCAGTTCACAAGGATAGTTTTCTTTGCGATGCATAAGACTGCGAGGACCAAGTTTATGGAGTGTATTCCTATGTTAGTGTCACCCAGGTCGCCCAGTAGGCAAAGTGTGGGGTTTGCAGAAAAACTGGTTTTAAACCATTTTGAGAGATCTTCACACACCTTAATCCAGAACCTTTGGACAGGTGTGCAGGACCACAGCGCATGGATGTAGCTATCAGAAGTGTTCTCAGAGCAGTGTGGGCAGATATCTGATGGTGAAAGGCCCATCCTGAACATCCTGTGTCCTGTATAATGAGTTCTATGGAGAATTTTGAATTGTATTAGTTGTATATTTGAATTCTGAGTCATTTTAAACGTGTTTAAACATATTTGTGACCATCTTTTCTGATCAAAGTTATTAGATAAATCATCTTCCCATTTTGAAGTTGGGAGAGATATCCTGTCTTCTAGCTTTGCAAGTAATCTATATATTTTTGATAATAATTTTGGAGTATTAAGATTCAAGAATTCTGCTATTCTGACAGGAAGCTGCAAGTCTAACTGTACAGGGGTATACTTCTTACATATAATTGATTTTAGTTGGTGGTACTCTAAGAATTTATTGCTGTTGATTCCATACTGTGAGACAATTGTGTTGAAAGATACAAAGTTTCCATTTTCTATTATCTGTCCTAACTGTTGTATTCCTTTAGTCTTCCATTGAGTGAAGTTTATCATCTTTTTGTTCTGCAGGATGTCAGGGTTGTTCCAGATGGGTGTAAGTCTACATGGAAAGAGGGAAGATCTGGTTATCTTACAGAATTCCCACCAAGCCATTAAGGAAAAACGGATGTTAAGGCTTTTAAAGCACTTATATGGTTTAATGGTTGAGCTGATGAACGGCAGGTCAGAGATGACTAAGTCCTCACACAAAGCCTGCTCCCCATCTAGCCACGGCTCATCCAGATAACTGGGTTTGAGCCACATTGAGATGTACTGCAGCCTGTTAGCTATAAAGTAGTGATTAAAGTTTGGTAGATCCAGTCCTCCTCTATCTTTAGTCTGCTGTAAGGTTTTAAGACTGATACGTGACGGCTTGTTTTTCCAAAGAAACTTGGATATGAAAGAGTCCAGAGATTTAAACCAACTGGTGGAGGGTTTAGTGGGTATCATTGAAAATAAATAATTAACTTTAGGTAGAATCATCATCTTAATGGTGGCAACTCTCCCCATTAGTGAGATGGGTAAGCGCCTCCACCGTAAGAGATCATCTTCTATTGTTTTTAGTAGCTGAACATAGTTTAATTTTGTTAAATCTGATAATCTGGGGGAAATATTTATACCTAAATATCTAATGTTTCCTGTCTGTATTTTGATATTAGGGATGTTTTGTAGGTCACAGTTGATGGACATGGCTGTAGTCTTAGACCAGTTAATAGAATAATCAGATATTGATGAGAACTTATTAATAACTGTGATTGTCTCAGAGAGTGATGTTTGTGAGTTCTGAAGGAAAAGTAATATATCATCTGCATAAAGACTTATTTTATGTTCTATGTTTTTGTCCTGGATTCCTTTAATTTCTATATTTTGTCTAATAGCAGCTGCTAACGGCTCTATGAAAATGGCAAAAAGTGAGGGGGAGAGTGGACAGCCCTGTCTGGTGCCTCTCTGTAAGCGAAAGCTTGGAGAAGTTTGATCGTTGGTTTTCACACATGCATTTGGGTTATTATATAATATTTTAATCCACTCTATGAAAGCAGGTCCAAACCCAAATTTGTCTAGTGTTGCAAATAGAAACTTCCAGTTTACCCTGTCAAAGGCTTTTTCTGCATCTAGAGAAATGATTGTGGATTCTAGATTATGTAAAGTAGAGTAATCTATGAGGTTAATTAGTCTACGCGTGTTAGTAGATGAATGTCGACCTTTTATAAAACCTGTCTGGTCCGGATGTATTATAAGAGGGGTTATTTTTTCTATCCTTCTGGCAAGAGCTTTACTAATTATTTTCAGGTCTACATTTATTAAAGATATGGGACGGTAACTGGATGGAAGTGTGGGGTCTTTGCCTGGTTTTAGCAATAGTGTTATATTAGCTAAGTTCATATTTTGCGGTGTTTTTTGTTTTTCCTGTATTTCTAACAACATATTATAAAATGTAGGAGCTAGCGTTGTCCAGAATTCCTTGTAAAATTCTGCTGAGTAACCATCTGGACCCGGGGCTTTATTGTTGGGCATATGTTGGAGAGCTTCGTGGAGTTCATCTACAGTAATAGGTGCATCTAAAGTTATTTTATTTTCATTTTTTAGTTTTGGTAGATTAATGTTGTTTAAAAATTGTTCAATATGTTCATCTGTTGGATTAATCTGTGATTCATATAATGTTTTATAGAAGCTTCTAAACGTGTCATTTATCTTGTCTGGGTCATGGCTGATGTTTCCGTCTTGATCTTTAACAGAGGAGATTGTTGTTTTCTCCTTGTTTGTTTTTAGTTGATTTGCTAAAAACTTTCCAGATTTGTTACTATGTTCAAAGTTCTCCAAGCGAAGTCTTTGCACTAAAAACTGTGTTTTTTTATCTATAATTTCTTTAAGCTGCAATTTAGTTTTCCTTATATTATTCATTGTGTGCTCTTCGGGGGAAATGCGGTAAGCCTCCTCCAATGATTTAGTCCTGAGTTCTAATTCTAAAACTCTTGCTGTTTCCTTCTTCTTCTTATGTGAGGAGAAGGAAATTATTTTCCCTCGCATTACTGCTTTTCCTGCTTCCCAAAGGAGACACGCTGAAGTTTCAGGCATGTCATTTTTTTCTATATAAATTGACCATTCTTTTTTAAAATAATCAATAAACTCAGGATCTTTCAATAAAGAGGTGTTAAATCTCCAGCTTTTACCAATCGGTTTATTATTTTTGATTCTCAGACTGAATGAAACTGGTGCGTGATCGCTGATGCTGATTGGATGTATCTGAGTCTCTGAAATGTCGCCCATTAGTGAATTACTATTTAAAATATAATCTAGTCTAGAGAAGGAGTGGTGAACTGAAGAGAAGAAGGTGTATTCTCTTAGTTTAGGATGGTGAGAGCGCCAAGCATCGCAAAGACCAAAATCCTTCATGTACTGTTTGATAGTTTCTGACGACTGCCAGACTCGATGACTACCTGATGTGCTGCAGCGATCTTGTTCAGTCAAGACTACATTAAAATCACGAGCTAGCACTATTCTGTTATCTGAATAATTCTGGAGTGTAGCAAACAGGGAGTGGAAAAAGGAGGGATCATCTGCATTGGGGCCGTACACATTGGTAATACATAATTTGATATTACAAATAGATAATAAAGTTATCAGAAATCTGCCTTCCGGATCCACTGCTGTGCTATCTATGTCAAAATTTAGTCTCTTATTAATAAGAGTAGCTACTCCTCTCTGCCTAGAATTATAACAGGCTGAGTAAACATGAGGAAACTGAGCTGTTTTAAGAAGATCTATGGTTGAGTTTGTTAAATGAGTCTCTTGTAGTATGACAATGTCAGCCTGCAGCTCCTGTAATTTATTAAAGATCTTCAACCTCTTCTCCCTGGAGCCGGCTCCATGTACATTCCAACAGACGATTTTTAACATGGTTATTGTGAACGGTTTAATGCTTCATGCGTGTTACTGACGCGTGTGTCTTTGTGCGCCCCTCTTGCGTGTTCGCGCGTGTTTGCATGCAGCCTGATTGCGCGCGTTTGTCCGTATGTTAAATGTCCGTATATGTAGTCTACCTTAATGCGTGTTCTCTCATACAGTAAACGCGAGTGTTTATATGTATCATGTATGGTGCGGCTGTGCGTCCTGACGGTGTTGCGTGCGCTGCTGATATTACGAGCTGGATTACAATTAACAGTGAAGACGTGAAATAGAAAGATAGTGAAAAGTGAAAAGTGAGAAGAGTGGTGAAACAGAAAAAAATACATCGATCTAGGTGTAGAGGCTGTGGTGAGACGAGCAGTGTGTTCTACTGTCAGTGATCTATAATGGCGAGTTAAGAGTGATCATTTGGAGAGATTGACTTACAGCACCTGGGATCAGAAGAGCCACGGAGTGATGTCCGGGTCGCGGTACAGCTGTCCATTAATAAACAGTTTATCCACCGCGATGACAGCGCGAGCGCCATTAGCCATAGATTTCCTTCTGATGGGAAACAGGACTCTCCGTCGGTCCAGAATCTCTCTCGGATATTGGTCGTTTACTCCGAAGTTGGTCCCCTTCAGTTCGCGGCCCTGGTTCTTCACCTGCTCCTTCTGTTTGAAGCTGACGAACTTCGCTACTATGGGTCTTGGTCTGCTGGACCCGGGTTTCCTCCCGCCGAGCCGATGGACTCTGTGAAAGGAGATGTTTTTCACCGTTTCCTCCGGGAGCTTCAGGTGGGTTTTGATGAAGTTTTTCACCGTGGTCTCGGGGTCCTCCTCCGTCTGCTCTGGAATCCCTGCAAACACCAGGTTCTCTCTCATGCTCCGCGCCTGCAGATCGATCACCGTTTCCTTAATCTTCTTATTTTCATCTGAGAGACGGGTCAAGCCCTCGGTGAGGGATTTTACCGTCTCTCTGAGACCGGCATTTTCTGCAGCCAGACTTTCCACCTGCTTCTGGCTGAATTCTAATGATTCACGTAGCGCCTGGAACTCCTTGTGGAGAATTTCTACCAGACTCAAACGCGCATCAAAACTACTGAGTTTCTTATCTATGGAGATCAGAACATCTGTTGAGTCGTTCCCCGTTGGTGAAATAGCTCCAGGTGAATCCTCATTTCGCTGTCTCTTGGACTTAGATGCGGTGGAGGGGGTTGACGTGTTGTTTGGTTTCCCCATGACGATTCTGTCGTAACAACGATCTATAAAATCTGTCAGGCTGGCCAAATCCTCCCCGCTGTGCTCCAGAGTGTACCTTTTAAAGACACTATAGTCCTACTTTAAAGAATATTTTGATTAAGTTGGCACAAAATACAATCGAATGAAAGTAGAAATGTTTGGGCGCGCCTAGTTTGAATCTGCCGTCTCCCCCGGAACTACGTCACCTACAGCATTAGCGTCACTTACCTGCCACCAGCGCTCACTTACTCCCATGTTAAAAAGACAAATTTCACAGCAGAAATAAACATGTTTAAAGCCTGGTACAAAAATCCATTTTAGGATTAATAGATCAAGTTTACCTTCATGACAACTGTGAGGGGGGTGAATTTTTTTCTAACTCATCCATTTGGATGATATTTAATCTTGAAAATCGGCATAATTAGAGTTGTGTCCTTTTGATTGACAGGTATTCAATATCCGCAGGAAGAAGGGAGAGTGCAGCACAACCATGGTTTTTAGCCGGCTAACAGCACACCTTAGCTTTAGCCCACCTATCTTCATTAGCCAGTTAGCTCACATTAGTTCTGAGTTAGTTCAGTTAGCTCTTAGCTACAGGCAGCTCCTGTTTGATAGACATCAAACATCCACCCCACGCTCACAGCCCTCCCCTCTCAGCTCCACCACTTTGCCCATTTTTGTATTTTCCGGGAGCGATGGCAGGCATGATGCTGCCAAGAAGGCGATGGTAGGGACTGCCCAATGAGCTTCATTTTTGCTTTTCAGAAACCCACAGGTGACATCACAGAGGCTCCGTCCATCTTTTATACACAGTCTGACGTCCTAACCCCCACCATTAACCATTCCCCAGTGTCTCCCCCTAGGTTCCCCGAAGCCCCACGCAGCCTCCCTTCATACCCTTATACCCCTCCAGCCCCCCCAGGCCATACCCTGAGTCCCGTGATTGCAACCAGACACCAGGGCATGTACCAACCCGCCCCATGGCAGCACATCCAGGCGTCAAAGCAATCCTAAGACACACACACACACAGCCCCACAGGGCCAGACACAGAGCTGCCCCCACAGTCGAGCATTCCCACCACTGGAAACCACCAGGGACCTGAAACCAGAAGGCAGTCCCCACCAACATCCAGCCCCCAAAGGGACGAGGTCCCAATCCTCAACTTACACTAAGTGATGACACTAATCACAGGGGACCAGAGGGAATGAAATACACCAAAGTGGTTCTTTGTGTTGCTCATCACTTGAGTATTACTATGAAAGTGACATTTTTTAAATATGAGGTCTTTATTTGGCCCTTTAACAAAATGTAACAAAAAAATAATATTTTTTGGGGGGGTATCTACCATTTATTACCATGTGATATATTAAAAATATTATAATGTGGTTTTCTGCTTCTGGGTATCTATTAGGGGACAGAAGACGAGTATCAGATTGTGTTCAACAGGATTTATAGCAAAGTTTTTACCATAAATTCAAACAAAATGTCTCAGAAACTGTATGTGACAAATATGTCACGTCGGGCTCTTATAGGTTAACCAACAAGTCTGTGTTATACTGGAAAACAAAGATCCTTATCAATACGTGTGTGTGTGTGTGTGTGTGTGTTTGTAGGTCTTTTGCATTTTAAAGCTTTGAGGCGTATTTAGTCTCATTATTCTGCAGCACTATTATTCATTACCCACAGAGATAAAACCCAGCATTTATATCTGAAGGAGATAAACTTATTCCTGTTGGCATTTCTTAATTTACTGCTCACCACCTGCAGGAGGGGCCATAGGGGTCGGGTGCAGTGTGAACTGTGTGGCTGTCAGAGGCGGGGACCCTGGTGGTCTGATCCTCGGCTGGAAAAGCTAGCTCTAGGGACGTGTAATGTCACCTCTCTGGCGGGGAAGGAGCCTGAGCTGGTGCGTGAGGTTGAGTGGTTCCAGCTAGATATAGTTGGACTCACCTCAACTCACGGCTTAGGCTCTGGAACTACTGTCATTCTGGAGTTGCTCCCGGTGAGAGGTGCAGAGCAGGTGTGGGCATGCTCATTGCTCCCCGACTTGACGCCTGTATGTTGGGGTTTACCCGGGTGGACGAAAGGGTAGCCTCCCTCCGCCTTCGGGTGGGGGGACGGGTCCTTCAGACCCAGGTCTGAAGGGTCTTTGAAAAGGAGATGTGTGTTTAATATCTATGGCTTGGCCTGCAGGAACAGTGGGAGCACTAAGAAGGTACTTCAATCTCTTAATCAGCTCTGGGAAACACTCTGGCAATATTAGACAAACCGGATTTGTTTCAGAATTCAGTAATAAAGGAAATAAAGGAAATAAAGGAATACAAAACTAAATTTTACAATAGTTTCTGTACTTTACAGAAAAAGTAACACATAACATCTAATATACAATATTCTGACATCTGGCTTTTATACCGTACAGCATTATTGGATTAATTTTGCCTGACTTTTAATCTTTTCCATGTGTTTTCCCCCAAACTGAGCCACAATTTATTTTATTTCCATTTACAGCTGTGCTGCGTCTGTGGAACACACCAACTTACCTTTTAATTTCCATCATGGTAGAAACAGGGAATCGTTCAATACTCAGTTATATAAAATACAAAAATTATCAAACATTCTTGTGTCTTAAGTCCTTTATTGTTTACGTTCTGCATTCACAGTACAGTTGATAACCCTGGCAATCTGCCACCTGCCAAAAAGATTTCCTCTAGCCACTGTGCTGCTTTCTTGCAGTCCTGAGCCACCTGTGTTCCTGTAGAAAAGTAAGAAAAAATTAGTCTTCCACAAGAAAACTGGTGCAATAACAAATACATACAACTAGAAAAAAAAAACTACACCACTCCCCCAGTTTCCTCCACATGAAGTGAGATCTCCGGAGTCTGCAGCTGCTCATGGTGTCATGCTCCGTGGTACAGTGCTCAGATTTCCCAGCTGCCCTGAAGGCATCTTCCTCCCATTCACTATGATTGCTGTGCTCCACCTGTGCTGAGCTCTTCATATGCCTGTTTGTGACAATTCTTCCCTGCCAGATCATCTTGGTTCTTCCCTACACGTATCCAGCCCTTGACATTCTGCCTGTCTGCCTGCCTGCCTTTGACCTTGTTTGGATCTGGATTTCGCCTTTGCCTGCCCCCTGTCTGGTACTCTGCTTTGTTTATGTTCAGATCACCTGGCTCTCTGACCTCTGGAATTGTTAACAGGACTAGGATATCGGATGACGGACTTAACCTTCATTTTCCCACCGGAAATACTTGGGAACCTCCGCTGTCTACCATACAGCATCCCTGCCTATGGTCTGTGATTTTCCCACTAACATCTCCTTTGCTCAGCAGCTCTCTCCCACACCTCAGCGGTCTCCCTCTTGGCTTCCCCCAACCAAGACTTCGGAGACAGCTCTTAGTCATACACTGGAACAATATCAGCTGGTACGTGAACCTTTACACCAGTTCATTAACAAGTGCTTCTACCTGCTTCCTAATCCCTGTCTCATGTATCCACAGATGCCTGACCAAAGAGAGACCGGATTGCACATTCTTATCATTCACTGTGTACAATAAAAGATCTTATACCTATCCCTGGGATTGTGAGTATTCACTGAGTCCAAACACCTGCGTCATGACATCTGGTTGTTAGAGGGAAAACAAAACTATAAAATCAAATATATTCAGGGTAGTTTGGGGCATAAACACACACTTTACAGATCTTGGTGACGTCATCCAGCATCCTCTTCCTCATTGTGAACACTGGTGGAACGTCACCTCGCTAGAGGGCTCAGGTGGACTCTTTCCAATGGTCTTAAAAAAATCTAATGAAATGAGGGTGGCTGGTGTCAATGATAGACAATTATATAGTAGAGACAGTACTGTCTAATCATGTCAAAGCTTATATTCTAACCTGCTAAGTCCAAATTCTCCATTAACATGATGCACCACTGTGTCCTCAATGCTGACATGTCTGGAAGAGGAATTAACACTAAATCACAAAATACAATTTAGGGATTTTCAGCTATCAGTTGGAAGATCTACTTACAGTGGAGAATCATAGGGTGCTTCCAGCCCAGTGTACGGGACATACTATGAATAAAAACTAGTGCTGGGCACGTTAACGCGTTAATTGCGCATTGTTTTTTTTTTTGTTGTTTGTTTTTTTTTTTGTTTTGTTTTTTTTTGCTGGCCACTTGCTTTGATGACAGAAACATGGCGTCCATGTCTTTCTTCCCTGCTGCAGCGGTGATGATGTAATCAGGAGAGAGCAGGTTTATTAACATGAAGAGATGTTCTCTGTCTGGAAATTAAGAAAGAAGAAGAACCGACGTTTCTCTTTGTCTGTCTAAACCCATGCAGATGGCAGAACATCATGATTTTTGGATGGGAAACTACTCTTAAAAGACAACAAGAAACTTTTTGTTTATTTATTTATTTAAATAAATGCAGCTTTAATTTATGCCAGACAGCAAAGGTAAGACATGCTTTCTGACTTTTACAAGTGTGCAGTGTAGTAGAATTTTTATTTATCAAAGGTCACACACTAAGTGAGAATCAAACAAAGTATTTTTATTAAGAGCTGATCAGCAATGAGAATCCCACAGTCAAAGAAGTTTTGGCTGCACAAGTCTGAACAGATGCATTTGGGTTTGGTTATATAGGCCAGCATGAGCTGATCACATCAAGGTAAATCATTAGTACTCTGTTTCAAGGAAATGTTATCAGAAGATTGGAAGGGGAGGTAAATGGAGCTCACTCAGTTCTTATCTGGTTAGAAGTCATCCTCCTTCCTCAGTAAAGCACAAGACAAGGTTTTGTAACAATACAAAGTGCAGACATGTGTATAAAATTTTCCATTACAGCAGCATAAATCGAGCCTTCTTCTGCCTCTGGTTTGGTGAATCTTGGTTGTAGCGAGATGAAACTTCCAGCTGTGGAATCTGTGAGATGTGAGCTTTCAGTAGAGGAGACGTTTGTTCGTGTTCATGGGGAAACATCATCTGTGTTTACATATTTTTCAGACTTTTTGTACCTGGTTTTTTAATTATTGTTGTTTTAACTGTGTTTGTTGGTGATAGAAATGGTTTTACTGAGCTGGTAGCTGAGATTCTGGACTTTCTGTGGATACCACACATGTTTATAGTTACATCTACAGACCTGACGCTACACCCGGAAACGAGATGTTAACCCTTAACTCCCGGTAGCGGAGGCTGCAGGTGCAGAGGTGAAGCTAAACAGTCAAGCTAAGAATGAAAGTTTAGAGAATTTATATCCAGAAACCTGGATAATGAAGCACTGAAGGTGCATGTGAATATTTCTCTCTCCTCACCATCTAGAAGCTGTGAGATTCTCATCCTGCTTTCTGTCTGTTCACCTGATGCTGATATTCATCACATATTGTTCCTTCTGTGTTTAGAAGGAAGCAGCTTCACAGCTTTAAATCCATCCTGCTGACTTTTTACCTTTTAGTTAGTAAATCCTGAACATTTCATCATTCTTTCTCATAAATATGTGATTTTATAAATATATATGAAGAAATATTTTAACTGTTGCTGTTTAAAGAGAAAACTGCTGCTAAACCTGTTTATGTGTTTAGTGCAGGGGTTTGCAGCCTTTCCAATCCAAAGAGCCATTTTTCCCTCAGCCAGCTAAATAAAACTCCTTTAGAGACGCAGATGTTACCAGACTTTTCAAAAAGACAGCTTAATATATATTTTAATGAACAGCCACAATAGGATGTTTGTTATTTTTAAAGAACCACATTTTTATTTTTAGGTTTTAAAATAAAGAAAAATATAAACCTTTATAAAAAAGAGGATAGACAGACTTTCTTCTAAGGGGTGTAGATATTTGTGGAAAATGATGTAAAAGAAAAAAAAAAAGTCCCTAACAAGACAACCTAACAAGACAACCTAACAAGAAAGATAGATTTTAAAGAAATATTTTAGCCACGTATTTAGAGGCATTGTGGAAGGTCCAGAGAACCACTTGTGGCTCCAGAGATGCAGGTTGGAGACCCCTGATGTTGTGTTATTAACCCAAAATTTACTGAATTTTCTTTATAAAACTGTAGGCCTTCTTTTAAAGGAAAGAAACATTTTGCGCGTAACACTGCGAATAATCGCGATTAATCGCAGCATGTCATGCGATTAATCATGATTAAAAATTTTAATCGTTGCCCAGCACTAATAAAAACATTTTAATATGAACAGGTTTAGTCAGCAGCCCCAGGATTTTCATTTAGTTTTTCTTAATAATATTTTTTTCTTCTATTCAGATAAATAAAATGTAACATACTTGCATAGACCTGTTACACCATATGTCTGAACAGAAAAACCCTCAAATTACAGTCAGAAGATTTAACCAGACAGGGAATGGTTAAATGAATGATCTCTTCTTGATCCTGGATTCAGCTCTTTCCATGATCTGGGATACAGATCTCTTTTACTACAACCTAGGGGTGTCTATGCTCATATAGGACTTTGACAGTGAAGATAACTGCTCTGTCTAACATGCGTGCGTTAACTGTGATTTCTGTGTGTTGTTTAATTTCTAGCTTTTGCTTTTGCACATTATTCATGGGCTTCTTCAACTCCCAGCTCTTTCCCCTCACCAGACCCTCTTCTCCACATCACCCAAGATCTTTAAAGGATGTCTCTATCCCGGACTGGACCCCAGCAACCACCATCTACCAAGAAATACAGGGATCCCCCTCCTCATCCTCCTCTTAGATCATCTGTCCTGGCAGAGCAGGGCACGGGAGGATGGAGGAGGTTCACAGAGCAGCAGCAGAATTCACAACAAAGATAACATGCCATGATGCGTTCAGGGTCCTTGTTGTAGTTTTGCTACTACTGACAGCTGTTCTGAGATCAAGAAGCAAAAAGCAGTAAAATAAGGAATCGAACACGGTCAGTTTGTGGGGTGAATCGATCTAATCTGTTAACTGTACCTTGTATAACTCAGAATACAACAGAGACCAGAGGAAACTTCATAAAGCTGCTGTACTTAATGTTAGATCTCTGTCCAACAAGTCACTGTTAGTTAATGACTTCATCATTTCTCACAGTTTAGATTTTCTTTTTCTGACAGAAACATGGTTAACAGAAGACACAAGTGCTACAGTTCTTAATGAAACAGCACCCCCTCATTTTAGTTTTATTAATAAATGTTGAATTGGGAGGAAAGGGGGAGGAGAAGCTGCCTTATTTAAAGATTCATTCCAGTGTAAAGAGATTTCATTTGCTGATTTTACTTCTTTTCAATATCTTAGTTTTATTTTAAGGCTGTTTCTAAAATCCTATTTCTAATCATCTACAGACGTCCAGGACACTGTGTAAATTTTATTGATGAATTTTCTGAATTCTTGTCCGTTATCTCTACTGATTTTAACCATTTCATCTTAACTGGGGATTTTAACATCCACATAAATAACATGACGGACGGTAATGTCAAGGAATTTTCTTCCATATTGGATGTTTGGTTTGTGGCAACATGTAAAAGAACCGACCCACATTTGAGGTTTTTGTATTTTGTTTGATTTACTGATCACTCAGAACGTCCAACCAACCTGCTCCTCGGTTAGGAAGAGGTACATTAATGAAAGAACAAGTGCTAAGTTTGTGAAGGCCATAGCTATGTTACCAACAACCAGACCAGAGTCAGTTGATGGACTCCTGGATCATTTCAATCGGAAAGTCTTTAATGTAATGGATGCTGTTGCACCGATAAGAATCAGGAGCACTTTGATCAAACAGAAAACACCATGGAGAAACACCACTGTGGTCACCAGCCTAAAAAGAGAATGTAGAAAAACTGAGCGGAAATGGCGGAAAAATAAACTTCAAATTCACTCTGAGCTGTGCAAACAAAACCTGCGTAACTATAACAATGAGCTGTGAAGGCCAGAGAGCTGCTTTTATCTGGAATGATTAACAGGAACATCAAGAATTCTCTCTGTTTGCTATGATTGACAAATCTTACAAACTTACAAATCCTCCTATACAGATAAGCCCAGAGCTCCTTTCCACTGAGAAATGCAACCAATTTGCAAACTTTTTTAGCCAAAAAATTAAAACAATTAGGCAAAATATTAATTCCACACAGTCACACAAGAAAACTAGTCTGTGTCTAAAACCCAGAAACATTTCTGTTATGTCACAGTTTAAAATGTTCGATTTAAAAGTCCTACAAGAAACAGTTTGGCATCTGAAATCAACAACATGCACTCTGGACATGATCCCATCCGACTTTTTAAAAACAGTTTTTACCTCAGTAGAAAGTGATCTCCTACTGATAGTTAACAGCTCACTGGCATCAGGCATTTTTCCCAAGTCACTAAAGATAGCTGCTATTAAGCCTCCTAAACAAAAGGACTCTAGACACCTCTATAATGAACAACTATAGACCGTCTCTAACCTCTTTTATTTCCAAGATTATTGAAAAAGTTGTATTTCACCAGCTTAATGACTTTTTAAATCAAAGTGGAAATCTGGATAAATTTCAGTCCGGCTTCCGACCTCATCACAGCCCTGAACCAGCTCTGGTCACAGTGTTAAAAGACTGGTTCTGGTCTAGTACCAGTCCTGGTTCTTGTCAAGTATCAGTCCTGGTTCTGCTGGATGTCAGTGCTGTGTTTGATACTGTAGAACACAGAATCCTGTTTTCAGGCTGGAAAACTGGAGCGGTTCTTAACTGGTCCAGGTCCTATTTAGAAGGCCGGAGTTATTTTGTTATGATCAGCAGTTATCAATCCGAGCGAGTGGCCATGACTTGTAGAGTCCCCCAGGGGTCAGTCCTTGGACCTCTTCTGTTCAACTTGTATCTGCTCCCTTTGGGTCAAATATTACAAAATTTCAGCATTAATGATCAAAGTTATGCAGATGATACACAACTTTATGTGTCTCTGTCACCAGACTGCAGTCCAGCAGACTTACTGTGTCAGTGTCTGGAGCAAATAAACACCTGGATGAAGGAGAATTTTCTACAATTAAATTAAGACAAAACTGAGATTATTGTGTTTGGTAGAAAGAGAGGAGGGTCAGCATCAGTAAACACCTGGAGACTTGGGCTCTTAAAACCGCTGACCAAGTTTGTAACCTTGGAGTGTTGATAGACTCAGACCTGACTTTCAGCAGCCACATCAAAGCTTCACTAAGAAGCTTTTTACCAGCTCAGAAACATCAACAGAATTAAAAGTTTAGTCTCCCAGAAAGACCAAGAGAAACTCATCTATGCATTTGTAACGGGGCGGAACGAACGTAACCGGAAGGAGCCGGAAGGAACGGGCGGCGTACTTCCGGGTTGGCGAACGGCGCACACACCGGCTTGGTGATTGACGGCGGCTATAAAAGACAGCTAGGACGCCACGGTAGTAGGTTTGTGGGCATAGTCATCCGCATCTGGTTGCGTCGTGCACCCCTGGCTCGGTAGGTAAACGATTTAAGGTTGTTATAGTTTGTTTACAAAACAGCATGCTGAGTTGCCTTCTCTCCTGCCGGTGTAGGTACCATTTCAGGGTCCCGGTGACTCATTGCCACACGAGTGGAACGCCCTACAAAGATAGAAGGTATGGCGTCTCAGCCTTGTGTTTTATCGTATTTTATTATTGTGAATAATGGTTACTTTTCTTCTCTTTTATAAAGACGGGTGTATCACAGGAGGGTTTAGGGTCATTCCTGCCTCCTGTCTCTTGCTGAAAAGGTAACTGTGTGTGTGTGGCAAGCTTGGTGTGGCACCTGGAGCTTTTATTAATTGTTTGACTTTGTTTGTTCTGTAGGTGCCAACATCCTCGCATTGCCGTTTTGTTCCGGGTCTTTTATTATCATTCCTTTTAAAGCTACTTTTATGGATTAACTGTTGGTTCTTTTATTAGCTTTCCTTTTACTAATACGTATCCGTTGTTGTTTTCCCCTCAGGATACTGATTTTAGCTGCTACCAGCGGTTGGCGTGGAGGCCCCACAGTGGCGCCAACAGACAGGATTGGGCGTGGTGTGGGGTGGCCCAGCACTGCTTCGTTTGTATTGGTTTTATCTTTTATCGATTATACATAGGTTGCTGTGGTTTTTCTTAAGCTTAATTTATTTGGTTTTACTGCATGTTGTGTTGTTAACGAAGCAGCTTGGGCCCGCGCAGTAGTCCCTCTCCACTTTGATAGCCCTACCTGACTGTTACTGCAGCCAGTGGAGTGGCGCCTCCTCCCGCTGCTGTGGATCAGGGTTGTACCTTGTTTTTTATGTGTTTCTTTTTGTTGTAATAAACTTTATGATCCTGAGGGGACCAGTTGCCTCAGCCCATCCTTTTATTCAAACAGGATTCCACATTACAGTGACTTAAGTGCTCTAGCTAAAAAGGGTAGTTAGCCTAAGAGGGAGAGAGAGAGAGCCATTGTTCTCCCGGTCTGGTTGGACCCCTTAAATAGCATTAGCATTAGCAGAAGAGCTGCAGAGCTCGCACGGTCACACATTCATCTCCAGTAGGCTGGATTACTGTAATGGTCTTTTAACAGGACTTCCTAAAAAGAGCATTAAACATCTGCAGCTCATCCAAAACGCTGCTGGAGTTTTAACCAGGACTAAGAGATCTGAACACATCACACCAGTTTTAAAATCTCTACACTGGTTTCCTGTCAGTCACAGATTAGATTTTTAAACTTTCTGATTGTTTACATCCCAGAACGGTTTAGGCCCAGAATACATCTGTGATATGTTCAGAGAATATAAACCTAGCAGAGCTCTTAGATCCAAAGACTCTGGTCAACTAGTCTAGACCAGAGTCCAGACTAAACATGGAGAAGCAGCATTTAGCTGTTATGCTGCAAACAAATGGAACAAACTGCCAGTGGAGATTAAAATTTCCCCAAATGTAGACATTTTTAAATCCAGGTTAAAAACATTTCTTTTCTCATGCGCCTATGCATGAAATCTGCACAGTAACTTTTTTAACTTATCTTGCTTTTAATCATTTTAATGTAATTTATTATTTTATTGTGATTATGTGTTGATGCCTTTTACTATTCTAAATATCTGTAATGTCTTTGTTTTATGTAAAGCACTTTGAATTGTCCTGTACATGAAATGTGCTATACAAATAAACTGCCTTGCCTTGCCTATAAACCAAGCAGAGCTCTTAGATCCAAAGACTCTGGTCAACTAGTCCAGACCAGAGTCCAAACCAGAGTCCAGACCAGAGTCCAAACCAGAGTCCAGACTAAACATGGAGAAGCAGCATTTAGCTGTTATGATGCAAACAAATGGAACAAACTGCCAGTGGACATTAAATTTTCACCAGATGTAGACATTTTTAAATGCAGGTTAAAAACATTTCTTTTCTCATGTCTATGCATGAAATCTGCACGATAACTTTTTTTTAACTTATCATTTTAAAGTAATTTATGATTTTATTGTGATTATGTGATGCTTTTTATTATTTCTAAATATCTGTAATACCTTTGTTTTATGTAAAGCACTTTGAATTGTCCTGTACATGAAAAGTGCTGTATAAATAAACTGCATTGCCTTCTTATTTCCCACATAAAAACAGCAGCTCTCACTCTTCCTTCATGCCCACTCTGCTGTTGTAGTGTGGTCAGTTGTTTTGTGTGGATTTTTTAACTTTGATATGGTGTTCTGATGGGTTTTTTATGTTTATTGCATACTTTGGCTCCTTTTTGTGTGTTTCTGATGCATTATTATCTACCTTTTGTGTGTGATTAATAGTAAAACA
The DNA here is from genome assembly GCF_017639745.1 of Melanotaenia boesemani. NCBI lineage: Eukaryota > Metazoa > Chordata > Actinopteri > Atheriniformes > Melanotaeniidae > Melanotaenia > Melanotaenia boesemani. The sequence continues at coordinate 37,819,825 of NC_055691.1, forward strand.
AGGTTTTCCTTTAATCAAAAGAGGGGAATTGTGAAAGAAATTTTGCTGCATATCACTCATATAATAATCACACATATATTCAGTTTTCTTTATTAATTTATTATTGTTAATCCATTCACTGTTATGTTTTCATAGTATATGTTCTCATTTTACAGAATATTGAAGTTACTGTTTTTCTGCAGGTTTATTGTGCATGCTTGTGTGAGGTCAGACTGACCACTCTCTTCCAGACCTTGGATATGGGAAAGTTAAGACTGGTTGAGGCACCTGCTAGATAGCAATAGCTGTTTAGAATAACAGTCTGTTTTCTGTCCTAAGGTGCGTGAATCTCCTCTGAGAACTGGAAGAGAGTGGCACCTTTCAGTCTTCTTTCACTTGCTGTATCAGTTTTGTTATTGAGCTTCAACTGGAGATGGGCTGAATAAAACTGTCATTCTCTGATGAATCGGTAGAGTCCTCTTCTGACTCCTTGTGGCTAAGAAGACTGCTATCAACTTGCAAGTAATTCTGTATTCAATAATTCTCCTGTAATAAACTTTGTATACTTTTACTCATTCCAGACTCCTGGTCTCCTGGGCTTTATCGGGCTGGGCAAATTCAATGCTGCAGCTGTCCTCACAGAGCCTCCACCCCTGCATCACTGGACCTGTGACAAACTCCAAGTAAAGTGGATCGAGCGCTGACAAACAGCATGGAGACAGAGCCCCCTGTCATTGGTCCCGCACGGTTTTTAATGCTACTTAAAGATCTCTACCACAGAAACGAACGAAACCCAATGTCACAATTCAGTGCCAAAGAATGTCCAGGAAACCACGAGGGAGTAGTGAGTGTAGAAGTCTTGGTGGAAGATCTGGCTACAAGACAGTCCTTTCCTCACCCCTACACCTTCCAGAGAGCCAGGGAACTGGTCCATGAAGCTGCAAGGGATGTAAAAACATGCCTGACTGTTGCCTTAAGGGGTTTAAAGATAAGATTCTTCCCTAACATAAAATAAAGAGATCTGCATGGAGGAAAAAGGGCAATGTGGAATTTCAAGGACTCTGTGGAGGTTCACCAAGCGTAACAAGAAGCATCTGTATTTGCAAGGGCTGCCAGCATCATGGGAAACATAGCAGTGGAAATGGAACGCAGAGGACTGACCTACGCCAGAAACCTGGAAGTGTACAGAGAACATGGGATGCCATGGTTGCCAGCCGTTATCGAGAGATTACCTGCATCCATGGGCAAAGTACAAAAATTGCTCATCATGGTCTTCTGCTCTTGCGTGGGTATGCTGATGAAAAGAGCCTTCATTTCATACGACATGCTCAAGACATTGATAGTGGACATGGGAATCTCCCAATCTGAACTGCAGAAACTTGCCATCCTGTCGACAGCATACTTCCCCAAGGTGTTTGGGGTGACAGTTAGAAACTAGAATTACAACAGACCGCACAGACTCACTGTGAAGCCAGGACTAAGCCCACTGGAAAGAACCCGCACAAGGAGGATGAGCCCATACCAGAAGAAGTCATCCCTGAACTCACCCAGGATGACATGGACCAGACTGTACCAAGCTCAAAGTTTTCATGGCTGCAACACAAGTAAGCCATGGAACACAATGGTAGTAGTAGTAGTAGTAGTAGTAGTATTTATTCAGTCATCACACACAATACAATAAATATAAACATTCTAGACAATATAAACTAGTCAACAGTCTTAACATTAGGTAATGACTGAAAAGGCACAGGCTGAAGCATGATGCTTATATATGCCTGTCCTACTTTCTTTTCAATTTAAGCTACCCTCCAACAGTAAACATAATACCAAAATACAAAATCATTCACAATTGTAACCCTCAAAAATAGCTTTATAAACCATTCTTTTGAAAACCAAAAGCGATTTACACCCTCTAACATTTTTATTAGCATTGTTCCATAATTTTACCCCAACAATCAAAATACATCTCCTTTTAATCCCTTTTTTAGCTTTTTGTACAGCAAACTTACAAACATCTCTCAAATCATATTTGCACTCCTGTATTGAAAAAAACCTTTGTACACCGTCGGGGAGTGACTTTGTTTTAGCTCTAAACATTTTTTGCATTATTTTATAATATACCAAATCCTTAAATTTCATAACATGTGATTTTATAAACATTGGATTAGTGTGATCATAGTAACCAGCCCTATTAATAATACGTATAGCTCGTTTTTGTAGTATGACTATTGAATTTATAGTCATTTTAAAAGTCGACCCCCACAATTCCACACAATAAGATATATAAGGAAGTATAAGCGAACAATATATTATATGCAAGGCCTTATAATTTAATATATCCCTAGATTTATAGAGGATTGCTATTGACTTTGATATCTTTCCTTTAATATAATCAATATGTTTTTTCCATGTTAATTTATGATCAATCACAACCCCTAAAAATTTTATCTCAAAAACTCTTTCAATTTCAACATCACAGATTTTTAATTTAATTTCCCCATCAATTCCTTTTTGATTTCCAAAAACCATGAATTTAGTTTTCTTAATATTGAGAGACAATTTATTAACATCAAACCAAGTTTTGAGTATTTCTAGCTCCCTTCCAATAGCATACAAAAGTTCCTTTAAATTTTTCCCAGAGCAAAATAAATTTGTATCATCTGCGAACATAACAAATTTTAACCTTTCAGTAACATTGCAGACATCATTAATATATAATAAGAAAAGTTTTGGACCAATCACCGATCCCTGGGGTACCCCACAGGTGACCTTCCGAAATCCTGACACAGTCTCATTAATTTGCACACATTGCTGTCTATTATCCAAGTAACTTTCCAGCCAAGAGTAAGCTATACCTCTTATTCCATACTTCTCCAATTTTCTCAATAATTGGCTGTGATGTATAGTATCAAAAGCCTTCTGTAGGTCAATAAAAACACCAATAGAACACTCATCATGTTCAACTGCCTTTGTTACTTCTTCTACCATCTATGGTAGAAGAAGTAACAATCAATGGAGCTGTCCTTGATAAACTTCAGTGACAAAGTAAAACCAAAAGATGCATACAAGGAGTATGTCCAGAAATGGGAGCAAAACAACATACCTGCATGTTCATACAAAGCTTTCTGGCCCAAAAGAAGAGATTTAATGTCACAAGTGCTAGAAATTAGCAGCTGCAAAACATTATTTAGCAAATGTTAAAGTAAATGTTATTACTATTTGAGACATTTTCTCATAGTTTTTAAGTTTTTGTTAGAGTTTTTAAGCATATGCATCACTTCAGAGGAAGTGCACTTTGATTTTATTTACCTTGATACCTGTGCTGGAAGAAATGTTTGTTGAAAAAGATTGTGAAAATCACATTCGATAGTTACACTTTTAGAAAAGTTTGAAACTTTTTTTATATATACAACAATTCTAAGGATATATACTTTAATTTTACTTGTCTTATGCTGAAAAAAATGTTAATAGTGAGATTTATTTGAAAAGTTTATATACTTAGCAGTTCTGACTAACTTAATCTAGTAGACTACAATTTACTTGAAAAATATTCAAGATTTAAAATTAAAAAGACAAAAAATTTTAAAAATAAAAATAAAAAAAATCCAAAAAAATGAACCCTCACATGGTCTCTACCTTGACGTGGTGTGAGGGCTTCAGTGCCTTGGTGGTCCTCCAGACTGCACAGGACAGTGGACTACACTTTGTTGGCTACAGCCCTTACATGCAGTCTCGACAACTCAGGTCAAACTAAAGAGTCCAGCACTTACCTTGGTGCTTACATGTTTACACAATCATCTGTCCTGTCATCAATAACTAGCTAAATACTTACCTCAACACTTACATAAACATATATGTGTTAGTGCACCTCAAAGTAACATATACATAGTAGCTAGGATATGTAAATTGCCACCCATGAACTTTACACTTAACCATCACTACACTTACCTGAATACTGATTTTGGAGACTACCCCGCCATGACCACAACAACTCACACTATCGAATTGGCCACTCCCACCATGACCGGGGTCACTCCCACTATTGATTTGGCCACTCCTACCATATCCCACTATCACAAGTCACACCCACTTGCGTGTCCTTAGCCACACCCACTTACCAACCCCACACACCCACTTGGCCACACCCGTTGCATTTTGACACACCCACTTACAGACGTAGCCACACCTACTTGCACTTGGCCACATCCACTCCCACACTGAGCCACACCCCCACACACTCCAATTGCACTTAGACACACACTCACACCCACTCGGCATTAGCCACACCCACTATCACCGTTTGGGGGTTATTCCCGTTTTTCCTGATAATGTTTTCAGGAAACTCACCATATCTCGGAAACTGTAAATGCTATTGACTCCTGAAGTTTTAAAATATTATTTGTTGGCTTTAAAAGATTTGTTCACCACCTGTAAATAAATCATCAGAAGGAAGAGTGTTCAAAAATCCACATTTTTAAAAGAAGGCAAAAAACACCAGAGTTTGAGTAGAATTGACAATTCTTTGTTAAGCCAGTAAAGTAAGAAAATAATACATATCTCTGTCAGAGGAGGCCTGTTAGCTTAGCTTCTGGTCCACTAATACATGAAGTGTCGGGACCCTTCGGTTCAGCCAAAAGACCCGCCTACCTAAGTTATCCTCCTCATTTATAGTGATACAAAGCATTGTGGCTATGTGCGTGCATGTAATGCGCATTCATGTGAATGTGTATTTTGCAAGGTGGTCCCTCCTTCTTCCGGGAATTTTGATTCCTCCAGGTCCTTCGTCTGAGGTGCGTCAGAGCTGAAAGGAAAAAGATACTATGCTCTGCTTCACTATCTTTTTCTGCCTTTCTACTGACTCCCTTGTATTTTTCTCACAGTTTCACACAAAGGCTGCTCTTTAATAATTTCTGTGAGTTACTGCGAATTCCGTTCTGCTTGAAGGGAATAGATAAGTAAGGAGATACAACAATATTTACAACCACTCCCTACTGGACATCCAGAACATTTTCAAGGTCCCTGTTATTTTCTCAGTATTGAACTCAGTAACCCTGTATGAGTTTGTGTCCTGTTTGTGAATGCATTATCTGTAAGCTGTGAAGGAATAATAATAATTAAGCTGTTTTCACCTCAGCACCACTATATAATGTAGCTCTATTAATTAAAAGCAGAGCCTAATGCATGTTACTAAAATCTAAGGATAAAATGTAAATGAATAAATGAATAAGAATGCTTAAAAATATTTGCAACACTCCTTTAACTTCGCCGGACGATCCGACTAACCATAATAACCATAAATATAGACAGTTTAACATGATCACAAAGAATTTAACCAGTTGCCACAACAACTTACTTCATTTTGAGAACCCAGAAAAGCATTTTAACACCACATAACACATAGAACACAAAACACATGGGGAGCATCCCATAACGCAACAACAGCACATACAAATCCCATACTTTGGATTGGAACCCCCCCAAAACATCTTGAATGGAGAACATACATCCACACATTGCATCAAAGGGTCCTGACTTCTACGAATCATGACTTGAAAATGCCACACCTCACCCTGATCAGAACAGTTTCTCTAAGTTTTTCTCTAAGTTTCCCCACATCACTGACCTCCACGTCATTGCTGTTTTTTTTTTTAATTGATTCTTGTCTTTATTTGGGATTTTTTTTCTTAATGTGATTGTCTATCTTGGTCTCTGTAAGATGGCTGAGGGATGAACAATTTCCTCTTTCTAAACTTCTCCAGAGTGTTTATTTTCTTCTGCTTTTGTTAGACAAACAGTAGAACTTTCTTTCTTGTTTGAGTCTCATATCATTATCTAAAAATACAGAAATCTTTCAGAGGGCTGTCATCACCATCTAAGGTGTTAAGTAGTCACAGTGGTAAATTTTATATATTAAAAGGGCACCAGTGTAGGTATTTACCACATTATTTCCTCTTTTCCTTAATGTAAAAAAATCTAACACATTGTTGCACTCCAGAGAAGCTGCTATCATAATATCTAATTAAAGAAACAAAGGTTTTTAGTGGCTCTCTGGTAGGACAAGTGAAGAAGAAGTGAAACAGGAGTCCTTCTGCTTTTGAAGAATGGGGGTAGAAGTCGACACTAAGATTTGCATCCTCTGTCAAGCCTAAAAATCTCCCCTCAAAATGAAACTTGAGTTATCAGTCATGGATCACAGACAAAACCATTGAACTACAAATGTGTTAAACAGTTTGTAAAACTTCCAAAAATTCCAACCTGAGGTGGGGGAAAAGGTAATCAGCTATGGAAAATTGGAGGTTTACTTTAAGTCTTTTATACAGTTTAACATTATAGAAATAAAAATCCCATATTCTATTCTATTCTATTCTACAGTCATTTAGCAGACGCTTTTCCCCAAAGCAACTTACATTTTAGAGTAAGAACAACACAAGCATGAATTCAAACAAGATGGACGTCATAATTAAGTGGTAGTCAGACTGCTTTGAGTCCAGTTGGACCCAGGTGCTGTCATGTAGTGCTAGAGGCAGTGCATATATATATATATATATATATATATATATATATATATATTTTAAGTCATTTTGTTTAAATACAAGATCACGATTTCATCACACACTATCATCTTGGGTATAAGTGCAGCAGCTTTTTCCAGTACCTGGTTGAGCCAAAGAGCTGGACAAATCTTTCTACCTCATTCTGAGTAGAAGAGTTAAGCTAAGTGTGGAAATGCTCCTTAAACAACTGAGTCTTTAGCTTGCTTTTAAAAGTGGATAAGGACTCTGCGGCTGGACGGAGTTTGGTAGATGGTTCCACCACCGGGGAACAACAGAGGAGGAGAGTCTAGCTACTGATGTGGCGCCACCTTGTGGTGGGAGCACTAGGCGTCTTTCACTGGCAGAGCGTAACTGTGGAGAGGGAGTGTAGCTCTGGATTAAGGAGTGGAGGTAGACCGGAGCCGTTTGGGTTATTGTTTTGTAAGCCAGAAGCAGAGCTTTGAATCTGATGCGCTGCAACTGGAATCCAGTGGAGAGCGATTAGCAGCGGAGTGACATGAGCTCTTTTGGGCTGGTTGAAGACCAGACGTGCTGCTGCGTTCTGGATCATCTGCAGAGGTTTAACTGAGCATGCAGGCAGGCCAGCCAGTAAGGAGTTGCAGTAGTCAATGTGTGAAATGACCAGAGCCTGGACCAGGAGCTGGGCCGTGTGTTCAGTCAGGTAGGGTCTGATCCTCCTGATGTTGTAGAGAGCAAATCGGCAAGACTGGGAAACCGAGGCAACATGGTCCTTAAAGGTCAGCTGGTTGTCTACCATGACACCAAGATTCCAGGTAGAAGACGTAGGCACAAGCGTGATTGAGTCAAGCTGCACGCTTATCTGTGGCGGTAAGGAAGGATTGGCTGGAAAGACAATAAGCTCAGTCTTGGCGATCCTTCATCCATGCGGAGATATCAGCAACATGCTGATATTCACATTGAGACGTTGTGTCATCAGGTGGGAAAGAAAGGAAAAGCTGAGTGTCAGCTGCATAGCAGTGGTAGGAGAAACCATGAGAGCTAATGATGCACTGAGTGAGGAGGTGTATAGTAAAAAAAGAGAAGAGGGCCAAGCACCGAGCCCTGAGGCACCCCTGTTGTCAGCCCATATGATCTGGACACGCCCCCTCACCAAGATACTTTGAAGGATCTTCCTGTGAGGTAGAACGTAAACCACGAGAGGACAGATCCTGAGATGCCAAGCTCCGAGAGTTTGGAGAACAGTATATGATGGTTGACCGTGTCAAAGGCAGCAGACAGGTCCAGCAGTATAAGGACTGAGGATTGACGAGCAGATCTGGCAAACCATAGGGAATCAGTAACTGACAGGAGAGCAGTTTCAGTAGAGTTTAGAGTAGATTTACTTATAACGAATAATTTAGTGAATAGTTAATCTGGTGTTCTATCAAAATGTGCTACCTTGTCAAAGCATCATATTTAAGGCTAAAGGCAAAGGCAAGTTTTTGGTATGGCTCATTTCATGTACAAGACAATTCAAAGTGCTTTACATAAAACATTAAAACTGGATTCAGAAAGAAACAAGTGTATAAAAAACAAAGATAGAACAAATTAAATTAATTAAACACAGAAAGAAAAAGTTAATATAACATAGATAAAATACAAGAAAAAATGTTCCAGTGTGGCATCTTTAAAGATTCCAGCTTAACAGAACCAATTGGAGATTTGGGGCCTTATTTCTAAAGCTGCTGTAGGAATAAAAACCGGCATACGTCAAATATAGTCAACTTTTGACATTTATTAAAAACTAAACTTGCCGGGAAAATGTTCCTACCTCTATGGCAACTCTGACCCAGGCGTACGCACAAAATATGGGAAATCAGGAAACTGTGACACCAACGGTCCAGAATAAATGTGAGGAAATGTGAAACCTTTGTGCACAATCCACTATTACCTTTCACATTATATGTTAGATGTTAAAGCTGTTTGCAGGAATAAATCAAGACACACATTCCATATTAATTTTCCTTAAAGCACATGAACTACACACAAACACCAAGCAGCCTAAAGAATAAGGAATTACAACAGAAACATATGTGTGTTAAACACATCTAACACTAGATTATGTGATGCCATTGTGAAACAGAGCATTACTATGAACTCCATCCATGCTGCTAATTAATGAGGCGGACATTCTGCTGCCAAAAAGTACTTTACAAATTAAAGCCGATATTATTAATAAGGCTAATTACAATTATATTCACATGGTAGCTGGGCAATAATAGTCGTCAGTTAGGCTACAATCAGGGTATTTTCACACCTATAGCTATTCAGGAAATTAATAACTGGTTGGATAAGAAAAGGACGCATCTAAATGCAGGAAGATGTTTAATGGCTCATCTGGCACTGATGGCATATGTGGCGCATGGAGAACTCAGGAGGGAGCATGTTTTCAGAGACCGTCAAGACTTGCTGGCCCACAATGACGACTGGCTAACAAGCCGGTTCTGGCGTCACTGTGCTGTGCTGTTAGACCTCTGTGAAGCTTTGGGCCTGGCATTACAAAGGAGGCCCAGGAGGAACCATGCCGTCCCAGTCCCTCTGCAAGTGCTGACAACACTGGGTTTTCTATGGGGGTATTTTTCTATCTTTAATTAGGAGCGAAATTGTTTGCTTTGAGAACAAGATTTCTGGTTTTCACGCTCAAATATCATCTTGCTCTCTCTCAAAACTCTGATTTCACACTCAGAAAGTCCCTTCATGCTTTCAAATATATTGTTCTTCCTTTCAAAACTCTGCACTCAGACTTAGTCTCTTTCCCTCACACTTAGGCACATTCTCTACTCTCTCAAAACTTCACATTTACTTTTTGTGCAGCAGATGCTGCCTGTAGTTTGCTACACACAGTTTTATAAATGAGGCCCTTGGACTCTAAATAAAAACTAGTCCATGCAGCAGAGAACAGGTGGGTCTTTAACCCGGATCTAAATAAACTGAGTGTTTCAGCTGATCTGAGGCTTTCCGGGAGTTTGTTCCAGACATGTGGAGCATAGAAGCTGAATGCAGCTTCTCCGTGTTTGGTTCTGACTCTGGAACTGATAAAAACTGGATCCAGATGACCTGAGGGTTCTGGTAGGTTCAAGTAACCCTAATCACCAGTCATAACCTCACTTGATAACAGACAGGTTAGCTTACCTTTGCAGTGACGACTGTTCCTGCAATCCTGCGGTCAAAATATGACCAGATCCTGCACCCAGCCACTTGTTAAATGTCCATGAGTGTTACAGATGGACCCCTTGGAGACAGGAGAATGTTAACAAACCTTATACAGGACAGGAAGGACAAGAGGAGTAGTCGTACGATAGGCACAGAGGAGTAGACAGATCATCCACGGAACTGGAAAGGGAAGGATGAAGAGTACATACATAATGCAGCGAGGTCTAACCAGGAGTGAGTTTGGAGCTGGAGTATACTATATGGCAGGGGGAGTGGATTGTAAACAGGTGCGGCTGATTGACGTGTTTTTATACCATCACTACAGCTGTTCCAGAAGTGAACTCCTCTTGAAGAAATATGATGAATTTAAGTGTTTCTTTTCACAACTGGTTTTTTAACATGTATGTTCCTCTCAGGCTCAATTTACTCTTCCTTAATTGGAAAAGCTTTTGGATGCTGTAAGGCAACTGTTCATTTTTAACTGTACATAATTTGAATAATCTTGAATTTTAACAGGTCTTCAAATTTCAATATTTATAATTTGATGAAGAGAGAATTAGCTGGTTCTGTATTATTATTGTTATGGCTTTTTTGAAGAAGACTAAATTTAAAGTTGACTTGTATGTGCTCCCCCACACTTTACACAATAGGTCATGTATGGTAAAAAAGGAAAAATGTAAGGTGAACAATGATGACTGATTTAAAAAATATTTAACTTTATAAAGAACAGAAATTGTTTTACATATTTTTGAATTAATATAGTTTATATGTTTCTTCCAACTTAGTCTTTCATCTATCAATACACCAAGAAATTTTATTTCTGACACTCTTTCAAGTTCTATTTCATTTATCATAAGTTTCTTATTAATGTTGATTTGACTATTCCAAAATATATACTTTGTTTTATTGAAATGTAATGTTACTTTCTCACATCAAACCAATGCTTCAGTTTATTAAGTTAATTTCCAACAGTCTCCAAAGCTCCTCCAAATTGTAACCACAACAAAACAGATTGGTATCATCTGCAAACAAAATAGTTTTTAACAAACTGGACACTTCACGTGCATAATAAATAAAGAAGATTGTTGGCAGATGCAAACTGCACAATGGTTCTGCATTGAGCCAAAAAGCTTGTGTTAAGCACAGAAACTAATTTTACCACTAAAACTTATATGAAAAAAAACATGCACAGGAGACAAAACTGCTTCTTAGTCGGCTCAGCTCACAATCTGAACAGCTGTGAGTGAACGGCTCTTTATTGAATACACCCACATCAAATCAGTCTGGTCACACACACCTGGGCCAGTAACTCTTCAAATTAGGAAGTGAAAATACAAACTCACTAATCAATAAAAACAACAACATAAAACATGAATGATCCCAAGTTTACAAAACACAAAATAATATTTGGGTGCATCTGTCAACACAGAACAATAACTGAAAGCATCTGTCAACAAAAATAAATAATGACCGAATGTTGAGGAACTCCAAACTTCATTCTCATTGATTTTGATTGAACTTATTTCAACATATTGTTCTGTTATTCAGATAACTGACAATCCCAGTGGCATGCTCTTTCTTTTCAATTGCAGTAGTTAACTCTTCCACAAACTCTATGAGGGCTGATGAGGAGGTTTTGTTTTTGTTCTGAAGCCATATTATTGATCATGTAAAATATTGTGTTTAGTTATGACGTCATCCGTTCTGATATAGAATATTTTTTCTAATATTTTAAAGAACTGAGGAAATAAAGAAATTGCCCCATAGTAGGAAAGTTTGTTTATCACCAGCTTTAAATATTGGTACAACCTTTGCTGTTTTCATTTTACTTGGGAAATTTCCTGTTTTTAAAGACTGATTGCACATGTAGGTAAAAGGTTTCACTACACAATCAATTATATCTTTACAAATATCAATAAAGTCTTTAGAATGTTAAACTATGATCTCTTTCTCATCAGTTCCTTTTAAAAATATGTCCATGATTTCTAAATGTATTCTATTTATGTTATTTATATTTTTAGATTGTTTTATTTCTCTCACCAGGTCAGATCCAGAATTTACCAAATATTTGTTGAATTAATCAGTATTCGAGGACATATCTTCCATGGTCTGATTATTTTTATTCAGAAAGTAAGTAGGGAGGTTAGATCTATCATTTCTATTTTTATTAATTGTATTTAATACTTTCCATGTGTTTTTTATATGATTCTTGTTGTTTTGTAGTATTTTTGTATAGCAATCTTTTTTACTAAAAATTTTGGTTAGTTTATTTTTATATAACTTGTATTTCAATTCCTCGTCCCTGAGCCGCCATCTTACCGTGGTGGAGGAGTTTACATGTCCTGATGATCCTAGCGGCTATGTTGTCGGGGGCTTTATACCCCTGGTAGGGTCACCCATGGCAAACAGGTGTCTAGGGGAGGAACCAGACGAAGCTCGGCTCGAAACACCCCTATGATGACGACAAATCATGGACCCAGGTTTCCCTCCCGTGTGGGGCACGGAGGCGAGTGCTTGATGGCCGGGCCTTTGCCAATGGGGCCCGGTCGGGCTTAATCCAAATGGGTGACATGGGCCTCTCCTCCCGTGGGCTCACCATCTGCAGGAGGGGCCTTAGGGGTCGGGTGCAGTGTGAGCTGGCAGGGACCCTGGCGGTCTGATCTTTGGCTGCAAAAGCTAGCTCTAGGGACGTGTAATGTCACCTCTCTGGCGGGAAAGGATCCTGAGCCTGTGCGCGAGGTTGAGCAGTTCCGGCTAGATATAGTTGGACTCACCTTGACGCACGGCTTGGGCTCTGGAACCACTGTCCTTGAGAGGGGCTGGACCGTCTTCCATTCTGGAGTTGCTCCCGGTGAGAGGTGCCGAGCAGGTGTGGGCATGCTCACTGCTCAGTTTGGAGTACCCACCCTTTTTGGAGTCCTTGGAGGGGGTGTTGGAGAGCACTTCTTCCGGGGACTCCCTCTTTTTGCTGGGGGACTTCAATGCTCACGTGGGCAATGACAGTGAGACCCGGAGGGGCGTGATTGGGAAGAAAGGCCCACCTGACCTAAATCCAAGTGGTGTTTTGTTGTTGGACTTATGTGCTCGTCATGGACTGTTCATAACAAACACTTTATTCAGACATAAGAGTGTCCACATGTACACTTGGCAACAGGACACTCTAGGCCACAGTTCGATGATCGACTTTGTAGTCATGTCGTTGGACTTGCGGCCGCATGTCCTGGACACTCAGGTGAAGAGAGGGGCGGAGCTGTCAACTGATCACCACCTGGTGGTGAGTTGGCTCAGATGGTGGGGGAGGATGCCGGTCAGGCCTGGCAGACCCAAGCGTGTTCTGAGGGTCTGCTGGGAACGTCTGGCAGAGTCTCCTGTCAGAAAGAGTTTCAACAAAGAAAAAAAATGAAAACTTGAAAACTGAAGTAAGTTTTAATACATTGGTTGCGTAGCTGATAGAATAGCTTAATGGAAGAATGTGCTAAAGAGATGGACGTATAAATCCTTTTGTTGCTGCATCACTTCCCAGTTGGTTATCTTTGACTTTGTCTTTATTGACAATTTATTGTTTAATTACCTCCAGGTGGTCAGAAATGTGTTTTAAAGTAGCAGTAGTCTTTGTACATGAACAATTTGTCTAAAAAAGAATGTGAAAGTCAAAGTGGTCATATAGTGGAATACCCATAAGAGTTAACATTCAAACCTGGAGTTCATCTCACTGTAAAACTCTGGAGCTAAAAACATCTTTTCACTCTTTGGTTTACTCACAGTTCCATTATCGCTCAGAAATAATCTTTTCACTGTTCACTACCTGCTATGCACCAAAAAGCAGAACTAAAGTCATCACTAAAGTCAGGGAAACAGTCAGCATGCTTTCATGCAAATGAAGCCAAAGACTGATTAAAGCCTGGCTTAGCCATTTAATTAGACCATTGTCCTGACCTTGTCTCAGTATTCATGGAGGGCACTGATGATGGGGTCACAAAACTGACAAACTGGTGTCATGCTGAATGGTAACCTGGTCTAATTCACAGGTCTGAAAGCAGTTTCTTTACAACTGAGATGCAAACTAACTCTAATGAATATGGAGAGTATGAGGTTAATAACAGTAACAGAATCCTTAAGATGTCATATTCCTGCTTGCTCTAAACCTGCTTTTTGGATACACATAGCCTGAATTCTAACTCCAGGTTTTTATTCACACAACCCAGAATTAGCTTCTCTAATAATATCTCAATCACTTTCTGTTCCTGATAAGAAAATGCTAAACTCATCCGGCCACTGCAACTATCACACATTTGACTAGTAGTATTCAAAGAGCACAGACCTGCACCAAGCCATTGTAATTTTCTTTTCCATTGATTGTGGTCATTAGTTTTTGAGTTCAAAGCTCTAAAGGTACATTATCCTTATTTTTCCATGGGAAGGCGCAAACCTACGTCACAACCCGATGTTCACGTGACCACAAACACCAAACCCTGCATCATATCAGCATCTATTCTATTCTATTCTATTCTATTCTATTCTATTCTATTCTACAGTCATTTAGCAGACGCTTTTATCCAAAGCAACTTACATTTGAGAGTAAGAACAACACAAGCATGAATTCAAACAAGATGGGACGTCATAGTTAAGTGATAGTCAGACTGCTTTGAGTCCAGTTGGACCCAGGTGCTGTCATGTATGTTGAAGTGTGCAACTTGTTCTCATGGTTTTAAGTTTTTCCATTGGTTTTTGAAAATGGATCAATAATGTCATCCATTTATATTGATCCCCTCAGTGTCAAGGCTAGAAAAAGGTATGAGCTGAAGCTTGTGGCCATAGGACTGAACAATTTAACTGATGGCATGTCACATTGTAAAGGTGTTGCTAACAAGAAACATGAAGAGAACAGACATTTGTCATTGTTAGTGTAACCAGACATTTCATGCTATTTTTATCATCTATACAAAACAACCATAAGTTATAAACAGTAATATCATAATATTTTACTCACCATCACAAATGATCTGAAAAAATTGTGGAATATTTTGAAGGATTTCAAAGTCATCGGCATCAACACGCTCAATAGCTGCTAGCCAGTTATCACGTCTTTGTGGGCTTTTGTGTCTTTTAGTAGGTAGTTGGAATAACAATCTTTTATCTGTAGAACAATTATGTTTATGGCAGCCAACCACAACACAACCTTTAAGCATATTTGAAATGAACTCTACGAAAATCAAAGGTACATCTGAGAAGACTGATGCTGAAAATCCAGTGTATTAAGTTAGCAACCTTTAGTTTTTACTGGTGAAAGACCCAGATGTGACGAAGCTCACAGATATTCCCTGATGTTTGCACCTGTATAGAATTCTATGAAAAATCCCTGCATCTAGAGAGTGATCCAGATCACCCCATATTTTAATCACTGTTCCTTTATTCAATTTTTTAGATTACCTGAAAATTTAATCAAAATCCATCTATAACTTTTTGAGTTATCTTGCTTACAAACGGACATCACAGAAGAAATTAATTATATCAAGCCTCTTCAGGTAGTGATTCATAAAGCCATTAGTTAGTTTAGTAGAGATGCTAAAAATTTTAGAAAAATGACAGTAGATCATAAACTAAGTACAGCCATTCAGTTTATCCTCCCTTCTTCCTCCCTTTTCTTTTTTCCATTTCTTCCTTTAAACCCATTTGACTGTTGTTAGCCAAACAAAAGAAAAATAATCAGACAACAGGTAGGCAGAGGTGGGTAGAGAGCATTTCCATTAAAGTGGAGCCCCAATACAGCACAAAACAAACCTTGTCTATATTCTCTGTTATCTCATTATTCTGTGTATGGGCTTCTTCTATTACTTTAGGGTTAGGGTTAGGGATTAGTGTCCTTTCTCGATGATTCCCTCTGAATCAGTTCAATAAACAAAACAGCTGGAATAGGGAGCCAAAGGCAATGCCTGGGCTGTCGCATGTCTCCAGGTCCCAGTCTCCTATGCAATCCACCAGATGGAGAAGAAAGGAAAGTGGTGGAGCCTGTGAAGGGAGTAAGGATTTAATGGATTTTGGTTTCTCTGTGTTAGAGAGTTGTTGCAGTTGCATACGTTAAGATCTTTTATACTCTGACTTTAGTTGAAATTGGTTACATACCATGTTTAACTAGTGAATTTTTAGGTCACATCATCAGCAGTGGACCCCGGGATCATGGGGTGTTTCAACCATTATCACCAGACACCCTCACCCAAGGAAGGCCCTGTGTCATGAATGGTGGCCGTCGGAGGAGGGGAGGACCCAATTGCAGGCAGACAGAGGCAGGAGGCAGAATTGGTGCAGGTGACAGGTTTATTTCCAGAACTCAAGACAGGGATAAATCCAACGAACTAAACCACACATGACCAAATGAGAGGACCTGACAAGGACTGACTGAAAACCAGGAGTACTTATACACAGATGAACTAACGAGGCAGGAACAGAAAACCACAGCACACAAGGGAAAACTAACTAAACATGACCAGAAACCCAAAAACATGAACATAACACACACCAACACCCAGAAACCATGACACCCTGCCGAGGTTGATCAAGCCCTGCAGTGTGTCCCATGACTAACTGGGCTTAGTATTTGAGTCAAGTCTATATTTATTTAACCCAAAACCATAATTAATTTGATACTGAGTGAAAACAGCCCATATGACTAGTAAAAGTTATTTACAGTCCTAGTCAAAGCTTTGGACACACTTTCCCATTAAACATACTGGGAAAATGTGTCCAAACCGTGGACTGGTAGTGTTTGTGAAAGCGAAAGTGTTCTTCATGTGTGTTACGGCCCCAGGCCCTGGCCTTTGTCTGTATATAAACTTCTGTATTTGGTTGCAACCATATGATTGGCTGGCTGTTTGGATTTCCCTAGCAACTACCTGTGGCATCACCCGTCCGTGATTGGCTGGCTCTGTCATTGCGTGTGATGGAGCTTGACTGTTTAAGCAGGCTGCTGACAATCATTCAGGGCAGCTGTGATTGTTCTAAGATGTTACTTAGCCACACCAACACAATAAGAAGCACAGATGTTAAAAGTACATTTATTAAAAAAACAAAACAAAACAAAAAAACTGGCCAAGTCCCAGATAAGGCGGTCCCTTCAATAGCCAGGCTTGTGATACCAGCTAGTTCAGTCCAGTATGACGCTCCGGGCTTTCCTTGGCATGCCGATTATTAGCCAGGAGGCGCTCTAGCAGGGCTTTATACTCTGCAGTCTGATCCATAGTTCCAGCGCCAGGACTTCCATGCCGCCGCCCACCACTGTCAGGGAAACAGTATAAAATTAGTGCCCAGCCCGTCCTGCTACTGGCAGATTCAAAGCCAGCCTGGCCTCCAAATTCTCTCATTTCCCTTCAAATGACAATGTGGGATCCCATCTGTCCAACCATGCTGCCACTGCTGCTGCCCTCAACATACCGGAAAGAGTGGAATCATCATACACTCTGCTCATACAGAGGGACTCACACACACTCCAAGTGAGAAGTGACTTCTTTCCTTACTGTGAGGAATAGTGAGCGCTGATGCAATGGATCCGAAGGCCAGTGCCACCAAGCCAGGGGATGATCAGTGTCGAGGAGGTGAGTCCCACCGTGTCAGATTGTGACCTGGAGAGGCAACAGCAACCCATCTGCACTACGACCCCCTACACACTTGGGTTGGACTGTGGGGAGAGTTGGCGTTTAATTCCTTCAGTTAAAGTTTCTGTCAATGCTTCTTTAAGAACATTCAGTTGGTCTCTCATTTCCTTCCCAAGTTTACCTCTTACTGTCTCTCTCCATTCCTCAGGGCAAGATACCACAGAGGTCTGTCGTGGCGGTGGCACAGAGATACGCAATGCACAGGCAAACTTCATCTTCAGCTCTACTTCCAATGATCTAGCTTCATTTTTTTTCATTTCATTTACATTCATTCATTTCATGCATTCACAATAAGAAACACAAAAGAGAAACAGACGAGACATGCAAGTCTGTCGATATTCAAATAAACAAAAATAGGAACAGAAAAATGCAAAAAATAAATAAATAAATAAATAAATAAATAATAAAAAAAAAAATAGAAAACAATATATTGCATGAAAGGGAGTGGGAAGAAGAAAAGTTATGTACTCCCACCCCACTTTACATTCCAAATTGCAGCTACAACTTTTGTGCTACACTCACAGACGAGTGATAAGTTCTAACAGCAGGTACAGTAGACAACAGTTGTTATTACACTGCAGTCATTTAACCAACAGTAGTAAAAAAGGAAAACAGATATGTTCACGTGATAGGCGCATGATAACCCAGGCAGGACAGCGATCTTATACACTTTAAGGTAACCTTTCATTATACTGAGACCAGATCAGGTGCTTAGTGCAGTTTGTGTCTGTGGACATTTCGACATTGTTTCTGTTGTGAGCTCAGACTGTTCCAGAGTTTCACCGCACATACACATACACAAAAACTTTTCCGAGTAGTTCGGAATTTAGGTAAGATAAAGTCGCCAAATCCTCCCATGTTATAATCACTTATTTGAACTATAAAAAGCTGTAGAAAAAAAATTATAGATGTGTTATAATTTACAAAAGGCAAGTGCATTGTGAGCTGGGCGGCTGCCAGAGGCGGGGACCCTGGCGGTCTGATCCTCGGCTGCAAAAGCTAGCTCTAGGGATGTGGAATGTCACCTCTCTGGCAGGGAAGGAGCCTGAGCTGGTGCGTGAGGTTGAGTGGTTCCGGCTAGATATAGTTGGACTCACCTCGACGCACGGCTTGGGCTCTGGAACCACTGCCCTCGATAGGGGCTGGACCCTCTTCCATTCTGGAGTTGCTCCTGGTGAGAGGCGCCGAGCAGGTGTGGGCATGCTCATTGCCCCCCAACTTGGCGCCTGTACGTTGGGGTTTACCCCGGTGGACGAAAGTGTAGCCTCCCCCCGCCTTCGGGTGGGGGGACGGGTCCTAACTGTTGTTTGTGCTTATGCACCAAGCAGCAGTTCAGAGTACCCACCCTTTTTAGAGTCCTTGGGGGGGGGGACTCCCTCGTTCTGCTGGGGGACTTCAATGCTCACTTGGGCAATGACAGCGAGACCTGGAGGGACGTGACTGGGAGGAACGGACCCCCTGACCTGAATCCAAGTGGTGTTTTGTTGTTGGACTTCTGTGCTCGTCATGGACTGTCCATAACAAACACCTTGTTCAGACATAAGAGTGTCCACATGTACACTTGGCAACAGGACACTCTAGGCCGCAGTTCGATGATCGACTTTGTAGTAGTGTCGTTGGACTTGCGGCCGCTTTTCCTGGACACTCGGGTGAAGAGAGGGGCGGAGCTGTCAACTGATCACCACCTGGTGGTGAGTTGGCTCAGATGGTGGGGGAGGATGCCGGTCAGGCCTGGCAGACCCAAGCGTGTTGTGAGGGTCTGCTGGGAACTTCTGACGGAGTCCCCTGTCAGAAAGAGTTTCAACTCCCATCTCTGGCAGAAGGTGAGGCGGGGGACATTAAGTTCGAATGGGCTGTGTTCTGTGCCTCTAATGTTGAGGCGGCCAGCCACAGCTGTGGCCGTAAGGTCGTCGGTGCCTCTCGTGGTGGTAACCCCTGAACTCGTTGGTGGACACCGGCAGTAAGGGATGCCGTCAAGTTGAAGAAGGAGTCCTATCGGGCCTTTTTGACCTGTGGGACTCCAGAGGCAGCTGATGGGTTTCGGCAAGCTAAGCGGAGCGCAGCTTCAGCGGTCGCTAAGGCAAAAGCTTGGGCATGGGAGGAGTTTGGAGAGGCCATGGAGAATGACTTCCGGACGGCTTCGAGGAGATTCTGGTCCACCATCCGGCGGCTCAGGAGGGGAAAGCGGTGCTCCGTCAACATTGTGTACAGTGGGGGTGCAGCTACAGTACATAGCTTACGGCTAATCCACAACATAACATCGGCTGCAACTCACATATGTTAGCGAGTGTAAACATGTACCCGACTAAACAACACTAGTAGTCATAACAGGTCATATTCATGCCCTACTTTCTTCAGATATGAACATAACTTACATCGTCAAGGACTGCATTAAGGCGCTGAACACATCGCATGAACTACATGGCGAACCGGAAGCGGAACTACTTTAACTAGTACAATGTAAACGCTTCCTTCAGAATAAGACACAAGTCCGTCACTTGGAGAATTCACAACACTCAATATCCAAATAAACTCCAAAATCTTCCTGCCACATGGTCTCTCGCAAATCATCAAAAGATATCCAGGCCACCTGCAACCCATTTGTCCGGTCACCCTGGAGAGGCCATGTGCCAGGTAAGTAAAACTCCATTACTCCATTAAATTACCTATGGACTTCAAATTTACACACAATGTTCTGCTTATCACTGTTAACAGCTGTCTTTGCAGGTATCTGTAAAACAAACCACATATCAGTATTAAATAAACAGTTCAACCTTTGTGCATGAGTGTAATTCTTTTAAAGTACCAAACTGTCAATTAGTGGGCAAATGTATATGAAAACCAATTAGTGTGCTATACAATCTATTTACAAGTCCCAGGCAACATAACGAACCTCAGCTTCATTACAGTACTACCGCAACTCAGGTGTGTGGATTAATGGAGCGCTAGCAACCATAATATGACAACCAAAACAAGCCACGTGACCAGCCAACCAGGTGAGTGCTTTATGTCAGGAGCTGGCTCTGTTCCTGCTTAAATATGTCGCCACCTTCAGCTGATTGGCTGGTAACAAGTACTCAGTTCGTACTGCCACACTCACATCACTTCCGTGTCACATGCTCGACACGTGATCGAGCAGATGGGTTTGAGCATAACATCATTAGAGGTGCCAAGCTGTGAACTATTGTGAACTTTATCACCAACTGGGTGGTGATAAAGTCTTCATATGACTGGTTTTAGTGTTGTAGGGGAATAACTAAGGTGTAAATTATGCTGAAGGATGCAGGTATTAGTATACATACACTAAGCCCACACACAGATGTGCATTAAAAAGCTCTTCTGCTATTGACCAATATGATAAATTCTACAGGCATTTATTTTCCTGTGATTTCCGTGCTCCATTTCTGATGCCTCATTATGGACATGACCAAGTCAGCCTGTTTTTCTTGAGTAGAAAAATTTGAGACTTTTCAAAGGGGCTTTCCAACTGGTCATGTCAGTATTCATGACAGAAAAGCCACTTGCTGGGACTGTGGGGAGTTTCATCAGGTCGTTATCAAGTCTTTGCCATGTCATTCGTGTTGGGGTTTTAAAACATAAATTCTTCTTTTTGATAAAGCCCCACGTTACAAACCAATGACTTAGAATCTGGAATATGTGGAAATTTATTTATGTTTGGAGCTGACTTCAGTATTTAACCTGTCAAAAAAATTTTGTCCAGCAAATAATGTTCTATTGATCCAGCTATTGTTTGTAGGTGTTGAAAGCCCCCAAAGTTGTCATGATCTGTGTCTTTCCTGTTTTTATTTTGTAGTTCTTTCCCTTGTGTATTCTGTTTTCCTTCCTACTTCCTGTTCATCGGCTTACCTGGTTTAATTTGCTAATTTACTTCACCTGCTTCTCATTAGTTCACCTCTGTGTAAACCCCTTGGTTTAATTAATAATTTAATCACTCATTGTCATTGCCTAGTGGGTGCTCAAGTTTAGTTCTCAAGATACTATCCTGCAATTTTTAGATGCATCCCTTCTCCAACACAGCTTAATCAAATGAATGGCTTGTTACTAGGCCTCTGCAGAGCTGAATATGCGGATGAAGGAATTCAGCCATTTGATTCAGGTGTGTTGGAGAAGGGATGTCAAGATATTAGGCCTTAAGGACTGAATTTGGCCACTCCTGGCTTAGTCCCCTTTTCCTTTTTGTCATAGTTTCCCCTCAGTCCAGTCTGTTTATTTTTTCCTTTTGGCTTGTTTTCCAGAAACCTGCTCTAGCATTGCTATTTGTTTTTGGACAAAGAAGCATCAAATCCTTTGTCCTGCCTATCTGGGGAGCACTAATTAGTTTTTAGAGAATTACTGCTGAAGTGAGACTTAAGAAATCACATGCATATTTAGTTTTTTTCTTCCAATGAACTGTCCAAACTAGCTATATTAGCTTTCAGGACTGACAGACTTCATTTAGCCAATGTATTTGCCACTCATGTGATCTCAAAGCAATTTCTGAAAGTGGACGCATGCTTACATAACAACCTCATGCAAGATTTCAAAGCTGAAAGTGAAATAAGAGCTTATGTGAGATACATAATCTGACTGGTTGACTAGTCATTTTTTTAGTCAGTGACTAATTGACCATCAGAATAGTCATTAGTTGCAGCCCTAAATACAAGTGCATTTAAAAAAATAAACAAAAATTAAAAGAAATAAAATTAATTAAATGAAACAGAGAGAAAAGCTCATAACCATAGGTGAGGGTAGGAACGTAGATCGACCGGTAAATCGAGAGCTTTGCCTTTTGGCTCAGCTCCTTCTTCACCACGACAGACCAATGCAGAGTCTGCATCACTGCAGACGCCGCACCGATCTGCCTGTCAATCTCCCGCTCCGTCCTTCCCTCACTCCTGAACAAGACCCCAAGATACGTGAACTCCTCCACTTGGGACAGGACCCTATTGCAGACCCGAAGAGAGCACTACACCCTTTTCCAGCTGAGGACCATGGTGTCGGACTTGGAGGTGATGATTCTCATCCCAGCTCCTTCACACTCGGCTGTGAATCGCTCCAGTAAGAGCTGAAGATCACGGCTCGATGAAGCCAACAGAACCACATCATCCCCAAAGAGCAGAGACCCAATCCTGAGGCCACCAAACCGGATCCCCTCAACACCTCGGCTGCGCCTAGAAATTCTGTCCATAATAATATTATGTATGTATGTATGTATGTATGTATGTATGTATGTATGTATGTATGTATGTATGTATGTATGTATGTATGTATTTATTTATTTATTTATTTATTATTACTCCTATAACTTGACAATTGTGTGATGGGTGAGCAAGTTATTCTTAAGTTTTTTCTCTTTTTGTTTGTTTGTTTGTTTGTATATGTAATCTTGTGTCATGTCCCTGTTTGTATTGTGTGGTGTTTCCTTTGTTTTATGGACCCCTTTGAAAATGAGATGTTGCATGTCAAGGGGTTTTCCATCAAATAAATCTTTAAAATTAGCAGACATTTTTCAATTTTCCATCCAGGTCTTGCATGTTGGGCCCCAGCTTATCCTGGAGAGAGCCATGACTACCCACATAGCTGCAGCCTGGACCCAGAGTAAAGGCATAATAACCACATGCGTTTATGGTAAATATTTCAAACTGAAATAAACCAGGATAATCCGTTAATCAGGTGTGAGACTAAAAATTCAGGATGTCTCACTTTCCTTCAGCAAAGTCTCATCTCCCAGATTTTAAATAACTGTTGGAGTCCCAATTACATAATCTCTATTACCACAGTGATTTTATAGATATTGATGAGCAATAGTCCATGTGAAAACCCTTAAAAGTTACTCCTGTGGGTAAGTTCCAGCTGCATGCAATCAGCCACATTATTCTTCTAGAGCTTCCAGTGTTGAATTTCTCTGGTTGTTTGTTGACATGTAGTTATTGCTGTCAGGAATTGTATTTCCTTATAATTAGTCTATTCTGTTCTGTCTTTAATGGTTATTAAACTGAGCCTCCTGACTTTTATTCCCTCTAAATTTATTTATTCAGGGTAGAATTTGATATAGTCGACTGTTTGGGCTGCACAGTACTCTTAAAAACTATTAAAAGCCTGTGATGTCAGACAAAAAGCACATCATGTGACTGAGAGTGGTGGACAAAGTCATTGTTTTGGTTGCATCATTCAACCTTCAGTGTAATTCAAAGGGGAACCACACTTGGAAAAAAGTGCTTCCTCATTTTAAAAGTTCATCAGCTCATACAGGGAAGTGAAACAAACTAAAGTACAACACCCACATGAAACGGCCCATACAAAACTCCCACCTAAGGCCTTTCCTAAGGGGTTGCCCCTGCTCATTGTATCTGTATAAAAGAGGATGCAGATGGAGTCTCTACAGCAGAGACAACAAGACTGACGGAGCTTAACTGAGACTTTCATCCACTGCTGCACAGTGAAGACCATACGAACCCACCTCAGCATGGCTGCTCCACGTCTCGTTTTGTCTGTGTGCCTGCTGATGCTGGCTGTCATCACTCTGGCTGAAGGTAAGATGTGAAATAAGACTGATTAGAGCAGAGAAATGCAGGGGTGTCCAAAGTCGGTCCTGCAGGTTTTAGATGTCTCCTGTTGCATCAGATTAATAGGCCAACATGTTTGCGTAGAACTTGACAACAAGCTGTTGAGTAAAGCCACTTCACATGAATCAGGTGTGTCATATAAGGGAGGTATCTAAAACCTGCAAGACTGCAGCCCTCCAGGACCGGATCTGGACAGCCTGGCGTAATGGCTTAAATCAAAAATTTTTAAAATGTAAAATAGCTTGTGTTTAATTAAGCTGTTAAATGAATCAACAAGAAGATATTTTTTATGGTAAAAAAAATAAAATAAAATAAAATAATTATAATAATTATAATAATAATAATATTTATAATTATTATTATGAAATAATTCCCTTCTAATTTTTTGTTACCTTTACTAACTGCAGAAATGTGTATTTTGACATTGTGGAGGGTGGCGTGAATCAGCATGGTAGAGCGATCGTCTCGTAACCCGAGGGTTGCCAATTCGATCCTCGGTCAAATCAAATTCATGTTGAGGTGCCCTTGGGCAAGACACCGAACCCCTAATTGCTCCTGATGGGTCGTGGTTGAGCGCCTTGCATGGCAGCTTCCGCCATCAGTGTGTGTATGTGTGTGTGAATGTAATGTATGATGTAAAGCGCATTGAGTATCGTTCCAGGTACAGTAAAGCGCTATATAAATACGGACCATTTACCATTTTGACCCCAATTTAGAGTCAAAATCTTTACATAAACAATGGTTGTGTATGGTAAAAGATTTAATATCTGATATGTCTTGTAAAATATACTTCACAACCACTTGTTCAAAATATGGTTTTCAAAAGAAATGTTGCTAGCTGACTGGAAATAACAAAGGAAAACAAAAAACCAAAGCAAATGATGAATTTATGTTGCTGTTGTTCATTACTGGCTGTTTTTGGCAGGTTTGCGTGGTGCTGGTCCAAAGAAATGCTGCTTCACTTTCACTGAAAAACCAGTGGCTAAAGAGAGAGTGGTCGGCTACGTCAAAACCAGCCAGCGCTGCTCTAACCCGGCCATCCTGTAAGTCCACCGTCTTACAGAAGACCTTCCACAATGTCAATAAACTGGCTCCTGATTCTACTTTTCCTCCTTCCAGGCTGAAGACAGTTGTAGGCCGTCAGCTGTGTGTCAGACCTTCAACCCCTTGGATGAAGGAGGTTATCACATACCTGAACAACAAAGCTCTTCCAGGACAGACAAAAAATCTGTAACCATGACAACAACATACAGTCTACATGGACAACTTAATAGCTTTTAATGCTACAACTTTTTAAAACTATAAGCAAACAGCAGCTTCCCTGTCTATTAAAGTTACTAAATATTTTAATATTTTACATGTACAAGAATGAAGTAAATGGGATTTTCCATTTTCCATATATATGAAGTATTTTTGTGTTTTAGTATTGGTATTAAAATTAAGTGTATTTTTAACTTAACCCTTAAAGTCTGACTGGAAATAATGTGAGATCCAGCCTAAGAGAGTACTGTATATTTATCATAAAAAAAATGTCCAACTCATGGTCATCAGTAGAGTATAAGCTATGAGCTACAGCACTTGTTACTGACCTTTTTATCTTTTCTAATTTTATTTAAAGTGTTTGGGCTTTTCATGATTACTTTTTTGTTTTTTACAGTTATGATTTGGAAAAATTAAATAGTTTACACAAGTTTTACTATTTCACAGAATATTAATTTGTTTCATGTGGTCTTACTGATTTGATTGTCTTACATTAAAACAACATAATGTGATGAAGTTGACTGAGTCTCCTGACTTAATCCTTTGAGCAGTGCTTGAAAAATGCATCCGCATAATAAAATATCTCTACAAGCACAAGGCTGGAGCCAAAGAAAAGTGCTTGTGAGATTTGTTAAGATGGGTAAATATCTGTATATATGTTACTGGTGAATTAAGCTGGAGAATTAAGGAAGATGGCACATAGCACAAGTAACAAAAGTTTCAGGATCACATCAAATAAACAAACCCTTTCGGGATTAGTATCGGGATGAGACTACAGTCCGATCCAGACTCTGATCAATTGCATGGATCAAATTAAAGATCGGATGGGCCAGAACTTCCTTCAGGTAAATGAAGACCAAACTGAAATAATAGTTTTTGGAGCCAAAAAAGAAAGATTAACCCCTTATCAAGCGGGGTCATTTTGGCAAAAACGCCTGTAATATGACCTCTCCAAATTAGAATTACTGCTGTTATTGAACCCTTTGGATTGTAAGTACAGGCTTGGGCTCTTTGTAGCATGAGAGAGAACCTGGTATTTGCAGGGATTCCAGAGCAGACGGAGGAGGACCCCGCGACCACGGTGAAACACTTCATCAAAACTCACCTGAAGCTCCCGGAGGAAACGGTGAAAAACATCTCCTTTCACAGAGACCATCGGCTCGGTGGGAGGAAACCCGGGTCCAGCAGACCAAGACCTATTGTAGCGAAGTTCGTCAGCTTCAAACAGAAGGAGCAGGTGAAGAACCAGGGCCGCGAACTGAAGGGAACCAACTTTGGAGTAAACGATCAATATCCGAGAGAGATCCTGGACCGATGGAGAGTCCTGTTTCCCATCAGGAGGAAATCTATTGCTGATGGCGCTCACGCTGTCATCGCGGTGGATAAATTATTTATTAATGGACAGCTGTACCGCGACCCGGACATCACTCCGTGGCTCTACTGACTTGGTATGTGCTTTAATTTTCCTGTTTTCTCAGTAGATTGTGTTATATCCTTAAAACTGCCATAAAAGATAATTTAGTTAACAGTAAATCCACTGCCCGTCTCCACTACACTGCTCTCAGCACAGATGCGTTTTTTAAATGACTTTTTTCTTTGGCACTGTCGCTCTTTTCACTCTTTACACTTCTTCTCTCCGACCCTTTTACGGTTGACGGTAACACTTGTCATTATATTATACACACATCAGCACTTTTCGTGATTCACAGGAACACACACAGAACAGCACAAGCGCACACACATCTCTGTCACAACCAGCAGGCACATACACATGCACGCGGAGAAGCAGTGGGATGCACGCACACACGCTTCAGTAATATGCATATAGCCCTCATTTCTGTAGTTTGTTCATGAATTAACTCACATTTGTCACTTGGAATGTGAATGTGAAAATTTTTAATCGTTTGCAAGAAATGAAAGCAGATATAATATTACTCCAAGAGACTCATTTATCAAACTCAACAATAGATCTTCTCTCAACAACCCAGTTTCCACACGTGTATTCAGCTTGTTATAATTCTAGGCAGAGAGGAGTAGCAACTCTTATTAATAGAAGGTTAAATTTTGACATGGATAATACAATCATAGATCCAGAAGGCAGATTTATAATAGTTACATTATCTATTAAAAATGTTAAGTTATGTATCGCAAATATATATGGTCTAAATGTAGATGATCCCTCCTTCTTTCACTCCCTCTTCGCCTCACTCTATGGTCACTCAGATAACACATTAATTGTAGGAGGTGATTTTAACATTATACTGGAAAAAAAAAGTACCACAGGAGCTCATCGAGTCTGGAAATCCTCAGAAACTGTAAAACAGTACATGAAGGATTTTGGTCTCTGTGATGCTTGGCGCTCTCACCATCCCACACTAAGAGAATAAACTTTCTTCTCTTCAGTTCACCATTCCTATTCTAGATTAGGTTATTTCTTAACTAGCAGCTCGCTGATGAATGACATGTCAGAAATCAGAATCCATCCTATTAGCATTAGTGGTCACGCACCAGTATCATTCACTCTGAGAAGTAAGAGCAATAAACCAGCAACTAGAAACTGGAGATTTAATACGTCATTACTTAAAGATCCTGAGTTTATCAGCTACTTTAAAAGAGAATGGTCCTTATATCTAGAAAATAACGACTTGCCAGAAACTTCAGCAAGTGTTCTTTGGGAAGCAGGAAAAGCAGTAATGAGAGGGAAAATAATTTCCTTTTCTTCTCATAAGAAAAAGAAGGAAACTTTGAGAATTTCAGAGTTAGAACTCAGAATTAAATCCTTAGAGGAGCTTACCATGTCTCCCCAGAAGAACACACACTAAATGCTATAAGGAAAGCTAAACTTGAATTTAATGAAATAATAGATAAAAAGACGCAGTTCTTGGTACAAAGACTTCGCTTGGAGAATTTTGAGCATGGCAACAAATCTGGAAGGTTCCTGGCTAATCAGTTAAAAACAAATAAGGAGAAAACAACCATCTCCTCTGTCAGAGATCCAGAAGGAAACATCAGCCACTACCCTGACAAGATAAATAACACTTTCAAAGAATTCTATAAAACATTATATACATCACAACTAACTACAACAGATGACAATATTGATAAATTTCTTAGTAACATCAATCTTCCACAATTAAAACATGAAAATAAAAGGATCTTGGATTCCCCCCTTTCAGTCAGCGAACTCCAAGAAGCTCTCCAGCATATGCCCAACAATAAAGCTCCAGGTCCAGATGGTTATCCAGCAGAATTCTACAAAGAATTCTGGACAATGCTGGCACCCACTTTCTACAATATGATATTAGAAATAAAGGAAAAACAAAAAATACCTTCAAATATGAACCTAGCCAATATTACTCTACTATTAAAACCAGGTAAAGACCCGACACTTCCATCCAGTTACCGTTCAATTTCATTAATAAATGTAGATCTCAAAATAATTAGCAAAGCTTTGGCCAGAAGAATAGAAAAAATAACCCCTCTAATAATACATCCTGACCAAACAGGCTTTATTAAAGGTAGACATTCCTCTACTAACATGCGTAGATTAATTAACATTATAGATTATTCTACTCTACATAATCTGGAATCCACAGTAATTTCATTAGACGCAGAAAAAGCGTTTGACCGAGTAAACTGGAAATTTTTATTTGCAACGTTAAACAAATTTGGGTTTGGGTCATCTTTCATAGATTGGATAAAAATATTATATAACAACCCAAATGCATGTGTGAAGACCAATGATCAAACCTCTCCAAGCTTCTGTTTGCAGAGAGGAACCAGACAGGGCTGCCCACTTTCTCCATCACTCTTTGCTATTTTTATTGAAACCCTAGCTGCTGCCATAAGACAAAATAAACAGATTAAAGGAATCCATGCCAAAAATATAGAACACAAGATAAGTCTTTATGCTGATGACATATTACTTTTTCTCCAGAACTCACCGACGTCTCTCCCCCAGACAATCACACTTATTAACACATTCTCATCAATATCTGACTACTCTATTAACTGGTCTAAGACTATTATTATGCCCATCAACTGTGACCTACAAAACATACCCAATACTACAATACAGTCTGGAAACATTAGATATCTAGGCATAAACATTTCCCCCAGGCTATCAGAACTAACAAAGCTAAATTATGTCCAGCTACTTAAAGCAATAGAGGATGATCTCTCACGGTGGAGGCGCTTACTCATATCACTCATGGGGAGGGTTGCCACAGTTAAAATGATGGTTCTATTTAAAGTAAACTACCTGTTTTCAATGATACCCACTAAACCATCCTCCAGTTGGTTTAAGTCACTGGACTCACATATATCTAAATTTTTATGGAAAAATAAGCCATCACGTATCAGTCTAAAAACTTTACAACAGACTAAAGATAGAGGCGGATTGGAGCTACCCGACTTTAATCATGTTTTCTTAGCTAACAAACTGCAGTATATCTCCAAATGGCTTAAACCTAGCAGTCTGGATGAAACATGGTTAGATGTAGAGCAAACATTGTGTGAGGATGTGTTTATGTCTGACCTGCCATTCATCAGCTCAACCATCAAAACACATAAGTGTTTTAAAAGCATCAATATCAGTTCCTCCTAAGTGGCTTGGTGGGATTTCCTAAAAATAACCAAATCCTCACTTTTTCCATGTAAGTTTACACCCCTCTGGAACAACCCTGACATCCTGCAAAACAAAAAGCTTATCAATTTTACTCAATGGAAAAATAAAGGAATAAAACAGTTAGAACATATAATAGAAAATGGAAACTTCTTATCATTTAATATTCTCACTTCACAATATGGAATCGGTAGCAAAACATTTTTAGAATATCACCAGCTTAAATCTATTATATGTAAAAAATATACCATTAATCAATTAAACTTACAGCTACCTATTAGGGTGGCAGAATTCATGAATCTCAATGCCCCAAAGCTATTATCAAAAACATATAGACTATTATCTAAACTAGAAGACTCAATCTGTCTTCCAACTTCAAAATGGGAGGGTGACTTATCCAGTAACTTTAATAAAGATAAATGGTCACAAATATGTTTAAACACCTTTAAAATGACTAAAAATTCAAATATGCAACTAATACAATTCAAAATTCTGCATAGAACTCATTATACAGGACAAAGGATGTTCAGGATGGGTCTGTCACAATCAAACATCTGCACACACTGCAATGAAAACACACCTGACAACTATCTCCATGCCTTGTGGTCCTGCACACCTGTCCACAGGTTCTGGCTTCAGGTATGTGTGGACATGTCAACATGGTTTAAATGTAATATTCCTACAATCCCTGCACTATGTCTACTAGGTGACTTGGGTGACATTAATATGGCAATTAACTCTGCACACATGATACGCACAGCATTATGCATTGCAAAGAAAACTATCCTTGTGAACTAGAAAAACAAAAATAATCTGTGTATTCAGCAGTTTAGGAATCTCTTAGTTGACCACATCAGTAGTGAGACAATGTCTGCCCCCTCAAAGAACTATTTGGCTGAATCTCATTCCTTCTGGTCCCCTGTGCTTAGTTCCATCACTTAGTGTAGATGGAGGACTGTGACCTCGTTGCTATGGGGGTCTGAGAAATGGCCGGGAGTGACTGGTGGTTGCAGGTTCTTTGTGGTTGCCCGTGGTGCGGGAACGGGCTGCTCTGCGGTGGGGGTGGCTCTGGGTCTGGCCCCGTCGGGGGCTGTGGGGGCCAGCGGTTGGAGTCGCCTCGTGGCGGGGGGTGAGGCCACTGGTGGTGCCTGGGTTGGTGGGCGTCGGTCCTGGGCCGGGTGGCCGGGCTATTCTGGGGCGGGGGGTGGTCCTCCTCCCTCCGGGGTGGTGGGCTCCGTATGTGCCTGGGGTCTGGGCCTGCCCGGATGTGCTGCCGTGGTGTGGGTTGGTGCATGCCCTGGTGTCTGGTTGACACCCTGGGACCCAGGGTATGGCCTGGGGGCAGGGGAGGGTGTAGGGGTTTGAAGGAGGGCTGAGTGGGTTTCGGGGGATTATAGGGGGAGGTGCTGGGGTGTGAGACAGGGATGCTTGTATGTTGTGTGTGTGTGTCCATACTTTGGATGTTTGTGTGAATGGGGGGGTATGTTTATGTGTGTGCATATGCATGTGTTAGGATGAGTGGGGGTGTATCTGGGGAGTGAGAGTGGGAGGGTTGGATGCTGTGCGAGTGTTTATATTTTTTGGGTGGGGCTGAGAGGGCATATGTGAGTTAGGATGAGTGGGAGTGTGCAAGGAAATAGGTGTGTGCATGTGTTTCTGTGTGTGGTTGGGGCGGGGTTAAGTGCACCTGTGGGGGGGGTGGGGGGTGGGGGGGGGGGGGTGGCCTGGGCGGGCCTGGGGGTGGTGGGCCGTGGGTCTGCCGCTGTCCCCATCCTCTCATTCCCCGTTAGGGGTGTGGGAGGGTGGGTATATTCTGGGGTGGGTGGCGGCTCACTGGCTGCGGTCCCTGAATGGCCCAGTCGTGGGGGGCGGCCTCTCCTGGCCTGTCTTGCCCTGGGGGGCCTCCTGGGGCCGGGTCCCGGGGTGGCTGCGCTGGTGGGCTGCTGGCTCTGTGGGGGTTGGGTCAAGGGGGGGTGCTTGGGGCTCGCTGTCCGCTGGTCCGCCTGGGGTGTCCCCCACAGGGCATGGTGGGTGGGTTGTGTGTGGCGTGACTGTGTGGTGGTGAGTGATTGTGGGTGCGGCACGGGGGAGGGTGTGAGTGTGGGGTTATATGGGGTGCAGGTTGAAGTAGATGGGGAGTGGGGGGAGGGGGCCGATAGCACCCTGGTTCCCAGGGTGTGCGGCTGGAACATTGGAGTGTGTGCTGGCCTACGCCGGGTGGCTGTCTGGGGGGGCCTGGTCCTCCTAGGCATGTTGCAGGCCCTCTGCCTTTGGGGGGTGGGGAGGCCACCTCTGTGCTCCTGGGGCCCTGGGCCCTTCGCTTGGTCCCTGGCGGGGCCGGCGGCTGCTGATCTTGGCCCACTGGGGCCTGTGCCCCGGGACCGTGGGGGGCTCTTGCTGGGGCTCTCCTCTGCCGCCCTTCAGGTGGGGCTGGAGTCGTCTTTGTGGTGGGGTGGCTTGGGTTGGTGCTCCGGGTCTGCTGCTGAGGGCCCAACCCAGGCCCTGGTCTGCCTCTGGCCTACGTGGAGGCGAGGTCGTATTTGCATGATCTCACGCACCACTTTTCATCACTGATCACTCCTTGTTTCTCATTTAGTTAGTATCTGGTCACTGTTATGTCTTTTTGATTTGGTTATTATTTAAAAACTCGTAATGACTGGCAGCCCTGGTTTTTTTGTGTGTGTTTGTTTCTGCTTTTGTAAAAGTTGTAGGAAATTTTCTGGTGTGTTCATGTACAGGTGTAACAGTTTGTTGTCTAGTGATGGTGTGGATTGAAGGGTCGTTTCCTTTTGTCTGTGATCTTCTTGTCTCCTTTCTTCTTTCCCTTTTGCTCTTTTTGCTATTATCCATCTTTTTCTGTCCCCTCCGGTCAGGTCCAGCAAGATTACATAGATTCCGTGATTCAAAGTAAATAAATAAATTAATTAATCACATTATCAAGAGGAGCCTTACCCATAGGCCTCCCCTTGGCAGAGCAAATTTGTTCAGCACGATACAGCAACCAGATTATCATTTTGCTGCTATGATGCTGGACAGGACAAGTTAAAAAAAAAAAAAAAAAAAAAAAAAAGGAAATATTGATGTTTGACCTATAGAGAGCCCTCAAAGGTAAGGAAAGTCAACATTTAAACTTTCTGCTTTTCTGTAAAAAACGGCTTTAGTGTTAGGGCTGTGGTTGTTGCGTGTCAAAATGGTTTATATCATCGGAAAGACGAGACTTTGAGCTTTCATTTGATGTGTATATTGTGGGCATTCATGACGGAGGGGCTAGCACAGATGGGTGCAATATTGTTGATTAGTAGTCATGTACCGGGACTGGTACATCTGCATCTGCAGCTGTGCTTTCAAATCCTGCACTTTTGTGGCACGTAAATGCGTTTTTGCTAGGAAATTCCTCTCATAGCTCCTGTGAACTGTTTTAAAATGCCGTTCCAGATTACCTTTCTTTGCCAATGCCACCGTTGCATTGCAGATCAAACAAACAGGCTTTGAATGGGCATAAACAAAAAAGGTAATTCTCTCATTCAGGGTGAAAATGGTAGGTCTCAGCTCGTTTTTCCTCAGTCATGTTAACATTTAGGATTGTGGCTACCTGCTAGCTCAAGTTGGCATCTGTCAACTTCCTGTCATGCATGTCATGCACTACCGTAAATTAAATGTGATCTACTTTTTTTTCTTTTCTTTCTTTTTTTTCTACTTTTTATGTGGATGTTTTTATGAGAGATTAGGGTACATTTCTATAAAACACACACACACACACACACACACACACACACACACACACACACACATATATATATATATATATATATACATGCAACCTATATAACATACCACGCACACATTATTTTTTCCTACACCCTTTGCGGTCAACTTGGGATCAGCCTGCGATCTACCAGTAGATCGCAATCAACTGGTTGGGCACTCCTGGTTTACAAAGACCTGAATGATTTAGGACCAGAATCCATTCAGGATCTTCTGGTTCATTTTGAAGCAACCAGATCCCTCAGGTCATCAGGGTCAGGTCTACTTTCTGTTCCCAGTCAGAACTAAACATGGAGAGGCAGAGCTCAGCTTTTATGCTCCTCACATGTTGAACAAACTTCCAGAAAACTGCAGGTCTGCTATTTCAGCACTTGTGCATCAGGGTTAAAACTTTTCCATTTGCTGCCTTTTATCAGAACAGCTGTTAATTCCCCACACTGGAGCTTAATTTCTGGCTTTTTATCTTTTATTTTAGGTATTTTAATCTATTTTTTTCCTGTTTTTTTATTTCTTTTATTTCTTTTAAAGTTTGTTTTAAATGGTATTGCTTCTTGCACTCTTTAATGCTTTTAATGTTTTATGTAAAGCATTTTTAATATTCTTGTACATGAAATCTGCTATATAAATAAATTTGCCTTGCCTTTGAAATGATGTTGCTGCAGCATTAACCTTCATTTAACCACAGTTCAGTGTGTGAACTTTACTTCTACAAAGATAAACTGGATGTGAAGCAGAACAATTGTACAGATGTTTTAGTCTAGACAGTACAGGCAAGGTTTCCAGAATAGTAATTTTTATCCCAGTTTGGCACCACCAATTGTCAATATCCACCAGTTAAGAAAGTAAGGTTTTAATGGTTAAAAGAGTCTGAATTACACTTAAGTGGGTATTTAACACACAAAGAATAAAATGATCCTTTTGTAGTCCCCGAACTTTAACGTTTTTAAGTAAACTGAAAAAGGAACTATCTTTGTACTATTATTCAATCTACAGTTCACCATGCTTCCATGGTGAGGAGGTGGACGGTGGACGGTGCTCTTTGTGAAGATTCCCACAGTGGTGAGTCCAACTACATGAACCTGAGCTTCCAAGACTAACGACCTTGTTCTTAGTTTCCTGACTAACAATGATTGACTGTGAGGACCCAGAAATTCAACAAAACACAGGAGAAGGACTACAAAGAAACAGATTTTATTGAGCAAAAGGGCCAAGAGTCCGGTAAGACTTAATGAAGCCATCTAGTCCTGGAGGGGGGGAGGAGAGGAGCGGAAAAAGTCCAGAATCCAGAGTCAAGGTCAGAAGGCAGGCAATGGTCAGAACACTGAGGCAGATGGGGTATTTATCCAAAACAATAGGTGAGGCTCAGGGTCCAGTAGCAAAGCATGGATCAAAATCCAGAAATCCAAAAAACCAGGCAAGAGGAATCCGACAAGGGCAAGGCAAGAGGGGAAATTCAAGGATGAAAACAGTAGACAAGAGAAGTGGAGACAATAACTAAATGCTGGATTTCAACTTGGCGAGGTGCTGGTGCTGATAATCTGACAGTAAAAGATAGACTGAAGAGAAATTCAATAGTGCAGTGACAGAGAAGCCAATTAGCAATTTGGGAAACCCAAGTGGACTGAATTGGACCGGTTAGCTTGTCAGAGCAGGAACTATGGCAGAGGCAGAGTAGCAATTAAACCCAGGTGACCTAAATCTACTGATGAGCCTAGGCAGGGCAGAGAACATGACAGGCATCCCCAGTTCACCGGGAGGTCAGTGGCTCGGTGTGGCCTCTCCAATCCGTCAGGTTGTTTTTGTTTTTTTTTGCCACCATGCCTCCTAAGAAGAATCAGGCAAAAGGTGAAGAGCTGTAGGAGATCAAGCTCTCACTGAACTTTATGTCTGAGGAATTAACTAAATTTTTTAAACAACAATCCGAACTTATTGGTCCACCTGGTTCCTGCTGACTTACGGCTCCATGTTTCCCCGTTGAAGCTTGATGAGGAGCTGTGACAGCAGCACAATGAGAGCAGGATCAGACAAAGCGAAGCACATCCTCTTCCAGACGGGGCCACCAGTATTTCTGGGAGAGCAGTTCCGCTGTACGTCTCTCGCTGAGGTGCCCTGGGGATGTGGATGTGTGTGTCCTTCTGATAAACCTTTCCCGGAGGTTTGAAGGGACTTCCAGATGGTGGGATGTACAGTCCAGAGGTGCACAAGTCCGACTCAGCTCCCGGTTGATATTGGCTTCCTGGCCCGGATGACGGGGCAGACAGACATAACAGCAGGTGATGTGGGGGTCGGCTCCCTGACCTCCCTTTCCCATACCTGTCGGTATGATGACGCAGCAGTCCTTGCTTTGCGTTTCCTTGGTTTGGACATCGAGAAAGAGAAGCCCCCACACTACAAAACTGGAGCAAAATCGGACCAACATAGTGTGTGACCAAGCCCCCACTGATCGATGGTGCACACCACGATGTGCACAGGGAGCAGACGGCGCAGCAGGTGAAGCTGACAAGCCAGTGCAAGGGAAACAAGGTTGCCAGTGGCCCCCCAAGTTCCCTAGAGCTGGGACAGAGAGACTCACTTTACCAGCACGCACAGTTACTGGAATTGTGTAAGGTTCTGTGGTGTACACTGGAGGAGTAACACTCACTTGGGGGTCGGCAGGACACCGACCTCCTTTGTCCCCTTTGACCCGTGGAATAAGGGGGCAATCTGGCAGGATATGGCTCCCATCACCCCAGTATAAACGCAGGCCCTCCGTTACACTGCTGACAGCTTGGTCCACTCCAGCTGCATTGGATCCTCATTGGAGTCTTCTCTGGCAGGATGACAGTCAGCAGAGTCATGTCGCTAACCATGCAGGTTGTTGAGATGGATATCCAGGGTGATCAGGGCATC
Organism: Melanotaenia boesemani; assembly: GCF_017639745.1. NCBI lineage: Eukaryota > Metazoa > Chordata > Actinopteri > Atheriniformes > Melanotaeniidae > Melanotaenia > Melanotaenia boesemani. The sequence continues at coordinate 37,856,264 of NC_055691.1, forward strand.
TAATGAAAGCTTATTGTCTTGACAGGCTAACTTGGCCTTAACATCAGACAGTAGCCCTTGCCCGAAGGCGGAGATCAATGCTGGTGCGTTCCACCCACTTATAGCCACCACCGTCCTGAAGTCCAATGTGTATTCTGCGACTGAGCGGGCACCCTGCTGCAACTAGAGGAGTTGTTCTCCTTGAAGCTGTCCGGAAGTCATTCTCCATTGCTTCTCCAAACTCCTCCCATGCCTGAGTTTTTGTCTTAGTGACCACCGAAGCTGTGCTCCACTTTGCTCGCCAATACCCATCAGCTGCCTCTGGAGTCCCACAGGCCTAAAAGGCCCGATAGGATGCCTTCTTCAGCTTGACGGTATCCCTTATTGATGGGTGTTCACCAACGAGTTTGGGGGTTACCGCCACGACAGGCACCGACAACTTTGCGGCCACAGCTGAGTCTGGCCGCCTCGACAATAGATGCGTGGAACACAGCCCATTCAGACTCAATGTCCCCCGCTTCACCCGGGACATGGTTGAAGCTCTGCCGGAGATGGGAGTTGAAACTCTTTCTGACAGGAGACTTTCCCAACAGACCCTCACAACACGCTTGGGTCTGCCAGGCCTGACCGGCATCTTCCCCCACCATCTGGGCCAGCTCACCACCAGTTGACAGCTCCGCCCCTCTCTTCACCTGAGTGTCCAGAACATGCGGCCGCAAATCCAACGACACGTCTGCAAAGTCGATTATCGAACTGCAGCCTAGAGTGTCCTGGTGCCAAGTGCACATGTGGACACTCTTATGTCTGAACAAGGTGTTTGTTATGGACAGTCCATGATTAGCACAGAAGTCCAACAACAAAACACCACTCGGATTTAGATTAGGGGGTCTGTTCCTCCCAATCATGCCCCCCCACGCCGCAGATGTTCAGCCATAATTTCCTCCTGTCTTTCCACCCACTGTTCCAGGGCTGTTGCTATCGTGGCAAACTAAGAAAGAACCAAGAGTGGATCCTGAAAAGATGCCATCAACGAAGAGGGTTCTGCTTGAGGTGGTGTACCCGTTGCGTCCATGGGGGTGTAGTATTATGTCAGGTGAGCCAAAGAGAAGCCGGACACAAATGTAGGTACAACTCAAAGAGGTTTAATAAAGCCTCTAGCTCAGTAATGACCAGAGTGGGTCAAGAGTGATACATAGATCATACAAGAAACAAACAATACTTCACAATGAGTCAATCTGTGTTGGGAGTCTATATAGGTAGACAACCAGCTGCAGACTGATGATAATGAAATGGTGTAGACATGACACTAATTTTGAAAATATTAACTTCTTAAATCAGTTTAAGACACTATTCAACATTATTGCCACATCAGAGACATAGATAAATGATGAAAAAGAGGCAAATTTCAGTTTATATGTATATGAGATGTACACACAGAATAGAAAATGAAAAATTGGGGGGGAATAGAATCGTATGCTGACAGTAAACTGAAAAGTCAAATGGTGGCCAACATGACGTCAGATGTAGATGTGTTGATGGAATGTAAATTAAAATTATAATGAAAAACAAGAGAAATATCATACTAATTTGTATATGTAGCGCTCCAGGATCAGACTTAGAATCGCTTAGAAAAAGATGTACACAAGAACTAGTCAAAAGGATGTCTTTTTTTGACATAGACCTCACAAAGTCAAAGCTATATAAACAGGCCGATGAATTCCTAAACATGATGTTTAGTTTAACCTGTTCCCTGAAATCACAAGACCCACAAGAATAACAACGCATTGTGCAACTTTACAAAAGTGTTTGAACACAATATGGTGAGTGGTAAACTGATGAGTGACGTCAGTGACCATTTACCCGTGTTTGTTTTTTCAACATTCATTTTGGAATTAATGAGGGTAAGAAAAGAAAAAAAAGTAGTAAAACAAGCATCGAAAAGAGATTACATACTCAAGACGTTATCAATGCACTAAAAGAGGACTTGATGGAATGATGTTTATAGGGAACCAGAAGTGTGGCATGCAATAAATTTATTTATATATTTAAATCATTATATGATAGAAATTGCCCACTTATAATCACTTCTAAAAGTTACAGATATAAAATTTTCCCATGGCTAACCATGGGACTACAAAATGCTTGTAAAAAGAAAAACTATCTTTGTAGGAACTTTATCAGATTAAGAACTGAAGAATCTGAAAGGAGATATAAAACATATAAAAACAAGTTAATGGACATAATAAGAAGCAGTACAACATTATATTCCAGGAAAAAGCTGAATGAGACAAAGAATGATATAAAAACATCTGGGAAATATTGAATCAACTAAGAAGATGTGGGACAGAGAAAATTACACTTCCAGAGTATTTTACTGATAACTGAGGTAGTAACTATGACAGGAAGGACGTAGTAAATGGAATGAAGAACTTTTTTATTAGTGTTGGACCAGAGTTGGCAGCAAAGATTCCAGATCATGGAAAAGTCGTTGTGAGTGGATCACTGATGAGGAATCATCCTCATTCAAGCTTCCTCTCAGTGGAGGATGATTGGATGTGAAATCTGTTGTCATGACCTGTAAAAACAAGCTGTCTACTGATGGTGACGGCATTGATATGGCATTGATAAAGAGTTATTGAGTGCATTTTAAAGCCACTAACTTATATTTGTAATTTATTGTTTCAAACTGGCTCATTCCCACAGAAAATGAAAATAGCTAAAGTAATACCGATATTTAAGCAAGGCAACAAACATAAGTACACAAATTACCGGCCAGTGTCTCTCCTCCCACAATTCTCAAAAATCCTGGAAAAACTTTTAAACAAAAGACCAGAAAACTTCCTGAATAAATATGAGTTACTGAAATACAGTCAATATGGATTTAGAGTGAAGAGTTCAACATCATTTGCATTAATGGAAGCAATGAAAGAAACAAATAATGCATTGAATTAAGGAAACCATGCAATTGCTATATTCATAGATTTTAGAAAAGCATTTGACACCATAAATCATTCTATACTTCACAATGAACTGCAGCTGGATAGAGTTAGAGGAGAGGACCAACCTGAATTACTAGTTATTTTTGTAAAAGACAACAGCTGGGGAAGATGGGACATCATGTGTCTGGCTGTGTGGAGATTACCTGTGGTGGCCCCCAGGGGTCAGTATTGGGTCCCAAACTTATAATACATAGAAATGATATATTTCACGTCTCTAAATTGCTAAGCCCAACTAAATGTTCAAATAAACTTCAATCAATTCTCTTCAGACAAAGAGGACAAACAGCTTCTGCAGTTTGCTTGAATCAAAGCTTTTTAATTTCAGTATTTCATATTGGTTATAATGACTTTGTAGTCTTTTTCTCATAGAAAAGTGAGTTCAGAAGCATTCTAATCTGTTTGATAGATTCAGTAACTTAAACTGTGTCTTTTATTGTAAACACCTGTAGAAGCCTTTATATTTCAATAATATATATTTTATATTTCACAAAACAGGCTTTCCTTGTCACCCCGCCTAAAATAGCCCCAGACCAGAAGTGACGTATAAGAAGGGGAACATTATTGACTGCTGATAAAAACATGAAATCTCATCAGCAGGAGGCAACAGATCCTGAATATGAAATTAGACACAGGTTAAATACTAAAGACCCACAGCCAAATAGTGTTGAGCCGGCAGCTAGAAGTAATGAAAATAGGCCAAGGACTTTTGTTTTTGTTTTTTTAAACCTGTCCTACCCAGCACCATGACAGCAGAATAGTGGTCTGGCTGACGTGTTATGCTGAAAAATTTTAATCTGGAGCCTTTTTGAGATGGGCTCCCTTTGAATCCAAATTATTCTTTAGGAAACAGGACGGATGATGTGACAAAGGATAACTCAAACCATAACCATAAAATACACAGAGGAACTAACTAGGCACAAGTTAGGTAAATGAACAATCAGACCAGGTGAACTAATAAAACCAAGAGCAGTGCAGAAATAAACATGACCCGAAATACAAGAAACAAGAACTGTCATAATGGAGCCTGTAAGGACCCAAGAGCAGACGAGAAGCCTTTAAATCACAAAAAGGTAGTGATGGGACGAACGACACTGGTGCATCAGCACTGTGCCGAGTGCACAAGTGTAAAACCCCGTATTGGTGCGTGTATCGCTTTAACAAAAAATCACGTGACCGATACAGGAAGTGTATCGTTTGGATGTGCTACGCCAAATTGTGTTTATAAGGAAACAAACTGTATCAACATGTCGTGGGTTTGTTGGATGGAGATTGCGGTGTTGTGGTGCCTGTTGGATTGTTTGATTTGCTTTGCTTTGCTTCCACTCATGGATCGTTCAAGAAAATTGTCTCAAGTCTGGAATCATTTTGATCTTTTGACGCCAAATAAGGTAAATCTTTTCCTCCTTTGGGCATTGTTTACTGGTAGTTTTTAATTCAATGTTTCCACTCTTTTCTAGTAAGAGGTTTGATTTGTTTTCTGGTAAATTAACTTTTTGTTTTATTGCAGGTGAAGTGTCGGCTCTGCTCAACAGAATTGTCATACATCAACAAGAGCACGTCATCAATGCTGAGGCATTATAGAGCTCGGCATGGTAATGAAGAGTTGGCAGACACTCCTGCTGTGAGTACCCCAGGTATGATGAAATTCTCACAAACTTTGAATTTTCAAAAATACTTTATTACACACAAAAGGCTTTGCATGACTGTAATATTATTTGTGAAATTACAGTCCTTTAACAAGCTTTAAACCAAATAGTTCTTTTTGGCTTGCAGTTCCTAACAAGCAAGCATTGGATGAGGCTGTGATCAACATGATCATCAAAGACTGTCAGCCACTCACCCTCGTAGAAAATGAGGGATTCAGGGAGCTCATGCAGCTTGTTGCACCCTCATATGTTCTACCAAGCAGGAAGGTATGTGTAAGAAATGTATGGTTGAATTAATTAATGAGTACTGTCGATAGATAAATGCACAGACAGCATTGTATGTATTCATAAGGTATTACAATATTTGTATGGTTATTTTTAGACCGTCAAGAACTTGGTGGACCAGAAATATGAGGAGGAAAAGAACAAAATAAAAAAGGACCTCCAGAGCGCTGTTGCTGTTTAACAGCTGACATGTGGACCTCGATTAATATGGAGGCATATCTTGCTGTTACTTGCCACTATGTGGACAAACACAGAAATAAATTCCGTACATCAGTCTTAGGAGTGCAGCACAGAAACACACTGCAGAAAACATGGCCATGGTTAAAAGGACCCTTATGGAGGAGTGGGGCATAGCGAGCAAGGTCAGGTGTCTTGTCACTGATGCAGCACCAAACACGATTTCATGTGCTCGAATACTACAAATACAGCAAACTATTTGTATTGCCCATACCATCAATTTAATTGTGAAAAAATCCTGTGATCAAATTACAACACTAACAGAAATACGCAACAAAACACGGCAAATTGTCACATACTTTCGAACAAGCACCACGGCCAAAGAAAAGCTCACTCAAATGCAGCAACAGCTGAGAACACCAATCCATAAATTAATAAATGAGGTGCCAACACGATGGAACAGCACCTACCACATGCTGGAAAGAATGACTGAGCAGAAGGAGGCAGTCTGGGTGTCACAGGCCACATTAAAAAATTAAATTACTCCACTGACTCCTGAAGAATTTGAAGTCATTGAAGAGATGCTCAGGGTGCTCTCTCCTTTTGACCAAGCCACAAGAGAACTCTCTGAGGAAAAAAGAGTCTCGGGATCAAAGGTTGTTCCACTGATGAGAATGATCCACAATGAGCTTCAACGTCAAGCCTCAGCATTAACAAAACCTGCTGCTCAAGAACTGTGTGCAAATCTGAGAAGGCGGCTAACTGAGTCCATCTGCAACATGGATTCACTCAGTGTGATGACACTGGCAAAACTGTTGGACCCCAGGTTTAAAACAGTTGGCTTCTTTAGTCCACAAAGAGCAACGGAAGCTGTTAAGAGGCTGAAGTCGGAGTGTGCTGCTGAAATGAGGAGCCATGAGCCTGACCCAGCAGAAGAACCGAGCTCTTCACATGGATCAGAACCCAGTTCAGGTATGACAACATATATGTTGTGTGTTTATATGTATATTTCTGTGGTTTATCATAAGTGTATTACCACATGACAGAATTTTTCCGAACATATTTCTTAGGACACAATCTCTGGAAACCTCTGGATATGGAAGTTGAGGAGAGCCAGATGACATCGAATACAACAGCAGATTCCATTGTTGAAGTCCAACGCTACTTGGCAGAAAGCAACACACCCAGAACACAAGACCCGTTGCAGTATTGGAAATATAACCAGAAAACATATCCACACCTTTATCAACTGGCGCTTAAATATTTATGCACACCGCCTTCATCTGTTCCCTGTGAACGAGTATTTTCTAAGGCAGGGGAACTGGTGTCCAAGAGGAGAAATCGCCTTGGAGCAAAGACACTTCAGAAACTTTTGATTCTCAATAAAAATCTATGAATGAATCCATTTTTTGTGTGTTATTTCATATGATTGAACACTTTGGTTAACAAGGATGAGGTCATATTTTAATTAAAGACTAGCAATTGAATGAAGATGAAATATTATTTCACAGGCTAACGTTGGGTTGACAGCATGCAAGATTTTCCATCTTTTCATTTTGTTTACCTGCAATGATTTTAAATCTACAGCAGAGGTCACTATTGAGTGACCAACACAGTGTCAATACAGTGTCAACACAGTTTGTGTAATGTGTCAATACACTCCTTAAGACATCGTCAACCCATCCCTACAAAAAGGTTTTATTTACAAAAAAGGTAATATGCTGGTGTCAGGGCAGGTTGGCAGGCAGGCAGGCAGTCGGGTAGGCAAAAACAGTGGAGTCCTCAGGTACAGCGAACTGGCAGGTGAAACTTCTAAACAGAGTTTAACCAAAAGTTATTTCATACAGGTCATGAGCACAGAACTATAAGAAAGCTGAAGAAAACCAAACTTTTACCACGCAAATGCAAGCGACGATCCGGCAGAGGTTTGTGAACAGACCAGGGCATAAATGCTGTTTGGGTGATGAGATGATTATCCAGAGCTGTGAGAAACCTGCTGCCAGAGTCAGACACTCCTCCTGCAAAGAAGGCACGCCCACATCCATATGCACACACACACCCACACACACACACAGACTACTGCCAGGATAAGCAGAGTCATGACAAGAACATGAAAGAACATAAAACCCAAACACAAGAAACAAGAACATAAACCGAGAATGATGATATTATTATTTTTTAAAAATATGTTTTTGCTTCTAACCACTAGACCGGACCGGAGAAATAGCAAGAAAACGGTGTATACAGGTGAAATAGGAAGAGAAAATTCTAAAGGCTCCTATGAGAACACAACAGACCATCTATAGGGGCCCCTGTAAGAATAAAAACTGTAAAAACCATGAACAATGCCAAGCAATGAATACAACAGCATATGTATGTGTGTGTGTGTGTGTGTGTGTGTGCTAGGATGAATGGGAGTGTCCAAGGACATAGGTGTGTATGTGGGGTGAGTCCCACAGTTCCTGCACGCTTTTTCTTCTGTCCTGCTACTTGTCCTGTCATCTCTGAGCCTCCCTCTGCATTTCTGTTCTAAATCTAAAACCATGAACCTGATTAGCTGGTCTCTCAATGCAATTGACCAAATTTATTTGAACTGCATAACAGATGTAGGGGAGCCCGCTTGTCCTGGCGTGTCCTACCAGCCTTATCAAGGCTGGTAGTCCTTCAGCAGCTCATCTCAGATTCTCCACACCTGGTCCTGATCTGCTCATCATAATCAAGCCCAACCAGTCACACCTGTCTCCTGTTAACTTCTCAGTCCCCATATACACCAGCACCTCAGTCACTCCCTGTCAGACCTAAACCTACGCACTTCATGGACTCACCCGTTCTCTGTTCCTGGTTCCTGGCCCTCCAACCGACTCCTTCAGTTCTGTCTAAGTAAGACCTTTACCCTGTATTCTTGGTTGATGAATAAAGAGTGGTTAACCTGCCCTTGTCTCCATGGAGTCCCTGCGTAACAGAAGGTCCGACCTGCATAGTATGAGTCGAGTAAAGAAGAAGAGGCATGGGTTTCTCGACGTGGGCCCACCTTTTTCAAGTAAGGCTGAGATGAGTAGCTGGCTGAATCAGATAATAGCCCTTCGGGAGAGGTTCCTTGGCTGGTCTCCGTATCAAGGCTCTAGACTGGCTATCCGGAGACCTCCAGCTTCCAGGCTGACGTCCCCAGTGCTGCCTCCAGCTCCCAGGCTCACATCTCCGGAGTCGCCTTCAGTTTCCCGGCCAGCTCCGGGCCCTGCAGCCTCTCATGCCTGTTCCCCCATCCTGTCATGAATCGCAGCCTCCTACATCTGCTCCCTGGTCCAGTCTGGCTCTACAGCGTCCGACGCCACAGCCACGGTCCTGCAGCCTCCCATGCCTACCCCCCAGTCCTGTCCTACTCCGCAGCCTCCAATGCTTGCTCCCCGGTCTTCTCCGGCTTTACAACGTCCAACACCGATGCAACGGTCTACTCCGGCTCGGTCTCCGACGCCAAAGCAATGGTCTGTTCCGAGCTCTGCAGCCTCCGACGCCTGCTTCCCGGTCCTATCCGTCTCCACAATGTCCGACACCAGCACAACGGTCCCCCAAGGGGGTCTCTGCGAGAGACACTCCTCTACTGTGGTCCGTGGTTCACCCTGCTGAGAAGATGGCTTCTCTTCGGTCTCTGGCACCTGGGCTCGCTATGAGGTGGACGTTACTGAGTTTCCCAGAGCTACCGTTGGTACAGCCGCCTAGTCGCCCGCCAGAGAATCTGCTCCTGTCTGTGCGACCTCCCGGTTGCCCACCAAAGAATCTGCTCTGGTCTGTGCGACCTCCCAGTCGCCCACCAGAGAATCTGCTCCTGTCTGTGCGACCTCCCGGTCACCTGCCAGAGACTCTGCTCCTGTCTGTACGACCTCCCGGCCGACCGCCAGAATTAATAAATCAGTCAGTGCACCTCCCTGCGCGCCCACTCCAGTCAGCACGTCTCCCTGCGTTTCAGCTCCAGTCAACGTGCCTCCTGGTGCTCCAGTCAGCACGCCTCCCTGTACTCCAGTCAGCGCGCCTCCCTGCACTCCAGCTCCAGTCAACGTGCCTCCTGGTGCTCCAGTCAGCGCGCCTCCCTGCGCTTCAGCTCCAGTCAGCGTGCCTCCCTGCGCCCCAGCTCCAGTCAATGTGCCTCCCACTGGCTCTGGGCTTCATACAGCGACTGTCTGGTTGCCCGCCGGGCATCATATTAACATCTGTATATCTTCCAGAGCTCCAGTCAGTGCTTCCATCGGTGCGCATCCCTGAGTTCCAGCTCCAGTCAGAGCGCCTTCCAGAGATCCAGGTCCTGTCAGCACACCTTCCAGAGATCCAGTCCCTGTCAGCGTGCCACCCAGTGTTCCTACTCCACTCTACGCAGCCCTATGGCTGTCTGCCAGAGATTCAGCCTGCTTGGTCGCCGGAGATCCAGCAGCTTCACTCTACGGGTCTGCCTGAGCTCCAGCCTGGGCAGCCCTCAGGCCGTCTGCCAGAGAATCTGTCTTCTCGGCTGCCGGAGATCCAGCAGCTCCACTCTGCACGCCTGCCAGAGATCCAGCAGCTCCACTCGGCACGCCTGCCAGAGATCCAGCAGCTCCACTCGGCACGCCTGCCAGAGCTCCAGTCCAGGCAGCCCTCGGGCCATCTGCCAGAGAATCTGTCTTCTTGGCTGCCGGAGATCCAGCCTGCTCGTCGTCCGGGTCTGCCTCCAGAGTTCTGGTCCATTCCTTGCCCGTCTGCCTTAGAGCTGGTCCTGGTCTGTTCATCCTCCAGGTCTTCCGTCTGGAGTCCAGTCCAGGTCTGCTCACCCTCCGGGTAGCCCTCCAGAGTTCCAGTCCTGGTCTGCTCGCCCTCCAGGTCGCCCTCCAGAGATCCGGTCCAAGTCTGCTCGTCATCCTGGTCGCCCTCCTGAGATTCGCCCCAGGTCAGCTCGTCCTCCGGGTTCTCCTTCCATGACCCGGCCCAAGTTTGCTCCTCCTCCGGGGACACGGTGCACGTCTGCCAGTCCTCCGGAGACTGGGCCCATGTCTGCCCGTCTTCCAGACACCCAACCCACGTCTGCCTGTCCTCCAGGCCATCCTGTGACATTCCAGTCCAAGTTTGTCCTTCCTCCTAGACGACTGCCCGTGTCTAATCTGCAGTGGTCTTCCCCTTCTGGTCGTCCGCCAGATTCTGTTTGCTGTCATCACGGCCTCCCAGTCAGCCTTCTGCATCTTGTTGGTCGTCCCAGACTTCCGTCCGTCCTCCTGGGCTGTCTGGAATCCGGCCTTTTGGAGGTTATGCACCAGCACCTCAATCACTCCCTGTCAGACCTAAACCTACGCACTTCATAGACTCACCCCTTCTCTGTTACTGGTTCTTGTCCCTCCAACCAACTCCTTCAGTTCTGTCTAAGTAAGACCTTTGCCTTGTATTCTTGGTTGATGAATAGAGTGGTTAGCCTGCCCTTGTCTCCATGGAGTCCCTGCATAACAGTAAAGAAATGCCCACATGTCTGAAAATGTGACGTAATTCGACTTTAAAATTCAAATTGAATGCACCATTAAACACAAATTCTTCTGCTGTTAGTTAATTTAAAAATAAGAAGATGGCACTGATATTTAGTGTTTATATTCTCTGGAAAATCTGCTTTAAGAGTATAACTCTGCTCACCTCCATTTTCACTCAAAAGTTGTCCAATGGCAATGAATTAACATTGAGTTTGGTATGGCTTTGTGGACAAATTTCCTAACCCAGGAAGAAAGGGAACAGATACAATCTCTGTCTTTACTGTCTTGGAGCTGGGCAATATGTCACCGGCTGCACAGAAAAAGCCAGAGCTCACCAACTGCAGGGTGCAGGCTGCTGGTGAGCTCAGCTGGCTTTTGTTCTCCCCATTGCAAAAGACCTGGGCCCTTGTTCGAGGGCTGTCTCTTTCTTCCCAATGGTCCTCACACCCTCCCCATCTTTATTGACTCTGGGGCCGATGCTAGTTTTACAGATGAAGAGGTGGCAATTCAACTAGGATTAGAGTGGATTCCTTTGTCCCGTCCAGTTCCAGCCAGAACCTTCGATGTACTGGGTACCATTACAATCAAACCACACCTGTACATCATGAAACTATTCAGTTTTACATCCTGAGATCCTCCCATCTGCCACTCATTTTAGGCTACCCCTGGCTATGTCTTCAGAACCCTCATATAAATTTGGACTACTGGGGTTGTCTTGAGTGGACTTCTCCTTGTCACCAGAGGTGCTTGCAGCAAGCTTCTGTTCCTCTAAATTCTGAGTGTGCCAGGTTTTCTCCTGATCTTTCTGGAGTACTGTCTGAATATCATGAGGTTTTCAGTAAGGCCAGAACCACATCATTACCTCCACTTTGTCCTTACGGCTGCTTTATCGACTTCTGCCTAGAAGGTCTCCACCCAAGGGACACCTATATTCCTTGTCTGAGCCTGAGCAAAAGGCCATTGAGACCTATATTAATGACTCTCGGGCCTCAAGAATGATCCGTCCCTAAAGTGCTATATGGCCCTGTATTGATTACCATGGACTTAATAATATCACAATTAAGAATTGCTACCCATTGCCTCTCATCACATCTGCATTTGAACATGCTTCAGGGGGCCACAATTTTCACGACAATTGGACTTGTGCAACGCTTATGATCTGGTTCAAGTCAGAGAAGGCGACGAGTGGAAGACAGAGTTCAACACACCCTCTGAACACTGTGAGTACCGAGTCATGCCATTTGGGCTCACCAACAATCCAGCTGTCTTCCAGGCTCTCGTCAATGTTGTGCTTCTGGATATGATCAATCGTTACGTCTTTGTTTATCTGGATGACATTTCTATATTCTCACAAATCAAGGAACAACATGTCCATCATGTTCAGTTTGTTCCTCACCATCTGTTGGAAATTTCACTGTAAGTCAAGGTTGAGAAATGCGAGTTTCATGTCCCCCCTGTGTCTTTTCTAGGAAGCATTGTGGCACAGGAAAATCTCCGATGGATTCTGCCAAAGTCTCTGCTGTCATCTCTTGGCCACCCCCTGAGAACCGCAAACAACTCCAGTGATTCTTAGGTTTTGCACATTTCTTCTGCCGGTTCATCCGTAACTACAGTTGCATGGCTGCCCCACATGCTGCCCTGACCTCTACCAAAGTTCCCTTCTTGTGGTCCCCCTTTGGCTGTTGCAGCCTTCCAGACCCTCAAAGATCGCTTCATCTCTTCCCCATTCTCCAGTTGCCTGATCGAGACCGGCAGTTCGTGGCGGAGGTGGATGCTTCTGACGTCAAGGTGGGAGCTGTCCGGTCATAATGTTCTGGCACAGATCAGAAACTCTGCACTCCCTGTGCCTACTTCTCATGCGGATTATCCGCCACTGAGATGAACTACAGTGTTGAGGTAGAGAACTCCTGGCTGTCAAATTGGCTCTCGAGGAATAGCGTCACTGGTTGGAGGGTCCCAAGGAACCCTTTCTAGTATGGACAGACCACAAGAACCTGGACAATGTACACTCTGCTAAGAGACTTAACTCCCATCTGGCCTGTTCGTTCCTCTTTGTTACTCATTTTAAGTTTACCCTTTCCCCCCATTCTGGTTTCCATAAAGCCTCATGCCCTGTCCCACCATTTCCAGACATTAGATGAGTCTACTGTCGGCCCTGAACCTTTTCTTTCTGCCAGCTGCCTTGTTGCTTCCTTGACTTGGGAAATTAAGGAGAGGGTAAAAAGTGCATCTCTTAAGCTGGTCCCAGTTCCTGTCCACCTAACTGTCTTTTTTTTCCTCCACCTCTAAGGTCAGACGTGTTGCACTTGTCATAACTCGGGTGATTGGACTCAGTAAAACTCAGAATCCCAGGGATAGGTATAAGGTCTTTTATTGTACACAGTGAATGAATGAATGTGCAATCCGGTCTCTCTTTGGTCAGTTGTCAGCTGATGTGATTCCAGCGTATGACTGAATGAGGACTCCGGAGACTGGGTAGAGGAAGCCAAGAGGGAGACCACTGGGGTGTGGGAGAGAACTGCTGAACAAAGAAGATATTAGTGGAGGAGTCACAGACTGTGGGCAGGGGTACCGTGTATGGTAAACAGCAGTGGGGGTTTCTGTAGATCTCCGATGGGGGAGGACAGGTTAAGTCCATAAGCCAATATCCGATCCTGTTAACAAATCCAGAGGTCAAAGAGCCAGGTGATCCAAACACAATCACAGCAGAGTACCAGACGGGGGCAGGCAGAGACAAGAATCCAGGTCCAAAAATACAAGGTCGAAGGCAGGCAGGCAGACAGGCAAGAAAACAAAGGCTGGATATGTGCAGGGAAGAACCAAGACGATCTGGCACAGGAAGATTGTCACACAGGTATTTAAGGAGCCCAGCACAGGTGGAGCGCATCAATAATCAGAGTGAGTGGAAGGAAGATGCATTCAGGGCAGCTGGGAAATCCGAGCACCATAAAACAGATCATGACAGCACTGGGCCCATTCTTCCAAGCTTTTCTGTCACCCAGGTATCCAGTGGACCCAGCAGGCCATCCAGCAATGCTTCTGGTGACCTACTCTGCTGAAGGGTGTCCAGAATTTCAGCCTGCCCCACCTGTAACCAACATAAGACCTCCGGCTGGATTGCTCCGGCCTCCTCCTGTCCCTCATTGCCCTTGATCTCATATATCCCTGGACTTCGTCACTGGCCTGCCTGCATCGGATGGTCACACTTGTCCAGCTCAGCCACTCCCTCTCATTAGTCCAACTGCTTACACCGGCTGACAACACCTAGTTGCTAGTCATCTCATCACCTCCACTAGAGGTCTTGTTCCACTCATGCTCTGCCACATTGTCTTTGCTTACATGCCTGACTCTCCAGCGTTTGTTCCCAGAATGGTACCGACCCTGCCTGTTCCTGACCATTGTCTCGCATTTCAGCCCTGTTCTGGATCTGTGTCTGAATTCGCCTCTGATTCCCTGGCTTCGATCCTGCCTGTTCCTGACCTTGCCTTTTGTCTCAGCCCTGTTCAGTATGTGGATTTACCTGCACCATGTCCTGGAAGGACAAGTAATCACAGTGAGTCTTCACTTGCTTATAACAACATTTCACCATGTTGGTATCTCCTGGACTTCTGCTTACTCACCAGTTCTGTCTCCTCACAGTCAGTCCTGTTGGTCCAGAGGAAGCTATTTTACCTGGGGTTCGATTCCACCCGTGTTTCCGCAGCAGTTACAGACCTGTCCACCTGACTCTTCCTGAAAATATAAAGTTTGTTCTTCCTTTTTCCCCAGTCTACTTGTGTTGCATTTGGGTCCACATCATGTTTGTTGCATATGCTGCATTTTATAACATACTTGTGTAGCAAAGACAGAGATTCCACTTGCCATTTATGTGTCCACTGTTTTATTTTGTGACTGTGTTCATGGTTCCACTTTAGTGTGGGTTTCCATGGGGACCGCTTTGAGTGTGGCATGGGTGCCTAAGCGGGGCTCCTGCAGATCATGGGAATTCCCCTCCCTCAGTCTGGTAAGCGCTGTCCTCATGGTAAGTTGTGCTGCATGAAGCTCTGTTACAAGGCTAGTATAAAGTTCAATTTTCCTATGGAAATGAAAACAAAATTGCCTTTAAATCTGGTCACTTGTTAAAGGTTGAACAGTTTAATTGTATGGTAAAAAATCTTTTTCCTAATAAGCTTGTTAATGAAACTGCCAAGTTGATTGAGCTAATATAACACTCAACCTGTATAGAGAACAAACAGCGAGTAGCTTGTTAAGCTAATTTACCCTATTTTTGTTTTGTTTTGTTTTGTTTTTTAAATTCTAATTTTTGGAGCTTCTTGCTGTAAGAGCTGCGAGCGAAAACTAAGGTGTTTTCTTTGCCAGATTTGGAATGAATGGCAAAAGAGACGCCAAATAAAGAAGTTCCATGAGTTATTCATAACACAATGCAAAAGAGTATACAGCCGCTACACCTATATTCATGACAACAGGGCAAAAGAGGATCATCTATTGTCACAGCCAGAGTCTAGCCATCCTGGAGTGGCAAGGCAACACTAGGAGGGAGAAAGATGCAAGGCAAGCTAATCAACTGGAAGCACAAGAAACAAGTGTTGAGAGCCTGATTTACCACAGAAACAGTGAGACAATCTGGTGAGGTCTGGTTGCTCGTGCAGTCCTCATAAAGGAAGGCTTGACGAGGGCAGATGGAAAACATTTGTGATAGCAGGAGCAGACCGGACTCCACCCAAAGCCTCCTGAAACCTGCTCTGCCCCACTAAAGGCTCAGGAAAGAAACACAAGCAACAGAACTTTTACACTTTTGTCTTTCTGATAGACGTTAGCACATTTTAGTTAGCTAGCTAGGCTCCAAAGTTTTTTAACAACATTAAAACATATTAAAATCAATTTAATACATATATGGCAGAGTTCATTCTACAACACATCAAACCAAACCAGGCCAGTTCTACTTTCAAAGTGCTTTGATAATGATTTCATGCTTTGTATCCACAGACATGCTTAGACACATTGGGTGTGTCTCAAACCACACACTTACGTGAAGGTAGAGCGTAGTGCGCACTAAGCCCTACCTTCTGTTGGGCACACTAGCGTGGATAAGTGCTGATCTGGATGGAGCACTAACGTTTTGCACTTTCCAGTAGTGACATACAAGCATTTGGCGGCAATTCTTCTGCCTGCTTTAATTTACAGGATGAATTTCCAACTCTTGATTTTACTTTCTTTTGTTTACTCCTTACTTAACCCCACTTGTAAACTTTGTCACATCAAACCTCAACGCAGAATCCTTCTCGGGCTGAACATGAGTTAGAACATATGCCTATTTATTTATTTTAAAATATATGACCCTCCTACATGCTGCCTGGATGGCGTCCATTTAGTGCACATACTGTTCATTGTTTCGCACTAGATTTTTGGTCAAGTTTAGGGCAGCATCCAGGTACTTTCAGTTTTTACTGAAATTTCTGTGTCAGCGCATTAAGCACGTAAATGTAGTGTTCGAAGTATAGAAGTGCACGGATTGGGACACACCCATTATCTTGGTGCGGTATCCTCGCTGAGAATTACCCATAATCCTTTGCCATACTGTCTAATGCAGATACATTGCTGTGCAACTACTTGTCTGTTGGACGGGGACAGGGCAGCAACTAATGACTATTCTGATGGTCGATTAGTGATCGACTATTAAAACGACTAGTCGACCAATTGGATTATGTATCTCATGATTATTATAGATGGCTCTTATTTTACTTTCAGCCTTGAAATCTTGAATGAGGTTGTTAAGTAAGTCAGACGTTCCTCCTCTTTAAATGTTTGAGCATTGCAGACTTACTTCTGTGGTACACAAGGTCCGCTTTACAAATCTCACATGTATTTAATTTATTTTGTTTAACGTGAAGTTATTCCTTCTTTAGTCTTTTAATGTTTTCCGCCACTGTTTTCCGCCTTTGTCCACCACCATATTTTTCCCCTGGTGGACTTTATTGTTCATGTGCAACTCTCAGCAGAGATTTTTAAAAAAAAGACGACAATGTCTCACTCTGTATATTTTTCCCCTCTTTGTGCATGTGCATTGTGCAACTCTCCGCAGAGAGAGTAGAAGACGATGTCTCACTCTATAGTTCTTTTTTTCTGACAATAGTCGAAGGCTAAATCCAATGACTATTTTTATTAGACTAATCGTCTGCCCTAGAAAGGGACAGATGTGGACAGTATATGTGAACAAGGACAGATGTGGACAGGGACAGATGTGGACAGTATATGTGAACAGGGACAGATGTGGACAGTATATGTGAACAAGGACAGATGTGGACAGAAGGATGTGGACAGTATATGTGGACAGGGACAGCTGTGGACAGGGACAGATGTGGACAGTATATGTAAACAAGGAAAGATGTGTACATGGACAGATGTGGACAGTATATGTGAACAAGTACAGATATGTACATGGACAGCTGTGGACAGTATATGTGGACAGGGACAGCTGTGGACAGGGACAGATGTGGACCGTATATGTGAACAAGGGCAGATGTGTATATGGACAGATGTGGACAGTATATGTGAAAAAGGACAGATGTGGACAGAAGGATGTGGACAGTATATGTGAACAAGGACAGATGTGGACAGTATATGTGAACAAGGACAGATGTGGACAGGGACAGATGTGGACAGTATATGTGAACAGGGACAGATGTGGACAGTATATGTGGACAGTGACAGATGTGGACAGTATATGTGAACAAGGACAGATGTGGACAAGGACAGATGTGGACAGAGACAGATGTGGACAGTATATGTGAACAAGGACAGATGTGGACAGGGGCAGATGTGGACAGTATATGTAAACAAGAACAGATGTGGACAGAGACAGATGTGGACAGTATATGTGAACAAGGACAGATGTGAACAAGGACAGATGTGGACAGAGACAGATGTGGACAGTATATGTGAACAAGGACAGATGTGAACAGGGGCAGATGTGGACAGTATATGTAAACAAGGACAGATGTGGACAGGGACAGATGTGGACAGTATATGTGAACAGGGACAGATGTGGACAGTATATGTGGACAGTGACAGATGTGGACAGTATATGTGAACAAGGACAGATGTGGACAAGGACAGATGTGGACATAGACAGATGTGGACAGTATATGTGAACAAGGACAGATGTGGACAGGGGCAGATGTGGACAGTATATGTAAACAAGAACAGATGTGGACAGAGACAGATGTGGACAGTATATGTGAACAAGGACAGATGTGAACAAGGACAGATGTGGACAGAGACAGATGTGGACAGTATATGTGAACAAGGACAGATGTGAACAGGGGCAGATGTGGACAGTATATGTAAACAAGAACAGATGTGGACAGAGACAGATGTGGACAGTATATGTGAACAAGGACAGATGTGAATAAGGACAGATGTGGACAGACTGTTATAGCCAAGCAGTCAAAATAATAAAATATCCACCTGTCAGTTTAATACAACGCAAATAAATAACTAATTATTTTGTTTTATCCAGGTTATACCAGGAAACCCCAAATATGAGCTAGTGTATATAAATGGTAGCATATCCATGTGTAGCCTGTGTTTGGGCTGATGTGGTTTAATAATAAAACAACCGACCAGTGCAACATTTTCAGCAGAATGAAGTTGAGACAGGAGGTAGCAGCTTATCAGTTCATTATTACAGCTACATAAAAGGCTCATGGAGAATCTCAACCACTGATCATCATGTAAATGGTAAATAAATGGTCTGTACTTATATAGCGCTTTTACCCAAAGCGCTTTACATATACGTCACATTCACCCATTCACACACACATTCACACACTGATGGCGGAAGCTGCCATGCAAGGTGCTAACCACGACCCATCAGGAGCAAGTAGGGGTTCGGTGTCTTGCTCAGGGACACCTCGACAAGAGCTCTCTGGGCCGGGATCGAACCGGCAGCCCTTAGGTTACAGGACAACCCCTCTACCCATTGAGCCATGCTGCCCCATGTTATTATGTTATCTTCAGATAAATGTTTGCCCCCAACAACATGCTATTCCCCCTCCTGCATCTGTCATTTATTAAGCATTAACTCACGTGACGTCGCGGGTGACTGGACACCACTGCTGGTGGAGGATTTGAAAATATTGGAAATTTTCCGGCATTTCCTGCCTCCTCTTCAAGCGCCTTCTGTTTTTTCTT
Organism: Melanotaenia boesemani; assembly: GCF_017639745.1. NCBI lineage: Eukaryota > Metazoa > Chordata > Actinopteri > Atheriniformes > Melanotaeniidae > Melanotaenia > Melanotaenia boesemani. The sequence continues at coordinate 37,875,020 of NC_055691.1, forward strand.
TTTTCTTTTTTTATAAGTTCTCTTTCTGCTCCCCCTTTCCTCTTTTTTCCCCAAGTCCATCAGTAGGCTACCAGCACCACGTTCTCCTGTCTCTCTGCTGTTCCACCTCCACGCACTCTCGTATTGAAAATAAAACCTGACTACTGATATTTTTAATCAATTGCCAATTGGTGAAGGTCAAAACTGACGAACACAAATCATTTTATTGGTGGGCAGGTGCCAGTGTCTGCAGACCAATCAGCTGCACCGATGTAGTTTGCAGTTATTCTTTTTTACTTTTTATTCTTTTTTTTTCTCCCCCAGATAGGCCACTTAAGAGCCCAGGCCACCAGGGATAGTCCCGCTGCTCCCGACAGCCTGTCCAGGCCTGTGTCATTCTGTTTATCTGCCAGCTGTTTGTGGTCTTTTTATGTCTACATACAATTTATTTCCTCCTGTTTTTAGGGTTTACCAGAGCAACCACAACCCATTTGTCTTATTTCTCACTGTTTGTTAAGTCATGATGTTTCACAACAGTGTTTGAAAGCAACATATTTTATCCTCCAGTACTTGAATGTTCCGTGAGCACAATCTGGCCATCCCACTTCTGTTCCACCAATCATCTTTTCTCTCCTACTACTTAAAACTGTGACTCTGAAAGAGCCCTGCACAAGAATTCCAATGTACCTTGACTTTTTGGTTTTATGTACAAATGGCAAATAAAGAACTTTGAACTTTGAACTTTGGAATGGAAGATCTAGGCTGCCTTACAGGCCTTACAGTTATATAATGCTGAAAAGAATAAGTCAGTAACAGAATGATACCGACACTATTTTCTTTAGAGAATAAGACTTTATTTATTTATCTATATTTCTTTTATGTGTGGTTTTTTTTTTTGCTTTTTTTTAAACTTTTTTTACTTTACAGTACTCACAAAACATTGGAATTTTTAGGAAATATGATTAATATTACAGTGATATCACATAGAGGTAAATGGATATGTACTTTTTAAATCCTGTCAGGGGAATTTCGTGGTCACAGGAGCAGAATAACAGCAAAACAAACAGAATTAAATATAGGACAATTGTAAACACAATTAAACAGTTTATGTACAAGAAAAAACCCAATAAATAAACACCAATATATACAACAATAATATGTACATATTAAGATATGAATGCAGTGCAGAGATGAGGTCACCTCCCACAAATGGAAAATTTATTGTACAGTTATTGTGAACAGAAGAAATAATTTTTTTAACTCTTGTTTGTGACTGACGAGCTGCAGTGGTATGTTTGTAAAAGACCTCTGATGTCCCTCCAGTGTACTGAAAGGGTGAGTTTTCTATGATGGAGACCAGTTTGTTCAGAACCCTTATGGATCATTTTATTGATCCTAACGGGATCCCTGACAGGACGTTCCCCAGCAGAACAAACTGAGGTCTGTAAGATACCCCCCAATGGACAGAGCTAAAAACAGGAATAAAAATATAGCACACATGAAATTATGCATGTCAGTGACACAACTCTCAAGTGTCACAGGCTGATCTGAATGAACCAGTCTTCAGCCTTTAACGGGCAGGTCCATGATGGAGCGTAACTCCAGAGGAAAAAGAGTGTAGGCCACTGTAAAGGCACAATGACCCCACTGTCTGCACCTGGACCTTGGGGCCACCCGCAAGTGTTCAGAGGAGTGCAGGGCTCTACTGGGCTGGTCAGCATGTCACATAGATAAAGAGGTGTAAGGCCGTGGATGGAAGCAAAGACAAACAGTAGGATTTTGAAGTGAATTCTGAACTGAACTGGGAGCCAGTTTGAAAGTCCAGGACTGTTGTTGAGGAGCCGAGCAGCTGTATTCTCCATCAGCTGTAGACGGTGCAGAAAGGCCCGGTTTACGCCAATGTAAAGGTCGTTGCAATAGTGTAAGGTGTGGCCTTGGTCCGATGATGTCGACATGTGACTAGTATGATGAAGAGGACTGTTTAGATAGAAGTTGTCATTAGACCAGAAATTTAGTGATTGAGTTGTGGTTTGGTCACTTTTTTATGTGCTTATTTACCTTGTTAGAAAACATCACGTCATGCAGTAAATGAACAGTTGTACATGTGCATTAAAATGTTCAGAAAAAGTCAGATTAAGCTCACCTGTAAAGGTTATTGTACTTTTTAGGTTCATTATACAAAATTATTACATTGTGTGGACGGAGAGAGGTGTAATCTTTTAAACTTTTTTTCCCCATTTGTCTGTGTAAAGCTGCCACAAGGATGCTGTTATGTATGTCTGAAAATTAAACATCTGTAAGGCCCTGAGAAATTTCCCCAAAGCATATCTTGGTTTAATAATAATATGATAACCTAAGTCTTTCTCCATATCATCCTATTATTACTGAATGCTGGAAGATGTTTGTGTACATTTCAAGGAACCACAAAGAATATCAATACAAATTAAACTCCCATAAGTTGATTTGTTAAATGCTCACAGATTAATAAAACTATTGTTTCAATGACAATAATAATCTTTTATAATGTCTACCTATGACCTTTGGTATAATCTACCAATATAATGTCTATACACTAAATCAGGGCTACTCAATTCGGTCCTACGAGGGCTGCAATCCAGCAGGTTTTCCATGTATCCCTGCACCAACACACCTGAGTCAAATTAATGAGTCATTGTGTAGAACCTGATTGGCTGTTAGAGCCACCTAATTTGACTCAGGTGTGTTGGTGCAGGGATACATGGAAAACCTGCTGGATTGCAGCCCTCGTAGGACCGAATTGAGTAGCCCTGCACTAAATGTTTGGTTAGTATTTTCACAAAGACCTGAACTCCTGGTTGAAACGCGATTTAAAGGCGATGAATACGTTTCGTCTTATTTTGAAATGGCCCACCGGATGCAGTATTGTATGAGTTCCGGCAGAGCTGTTAACACGGTTAACATCCGTTACTTTTCGTCAGTCTCATAGCGGCCATATAGCCTCATTCATCCGTTATATTTAGCTGACAGTTAGCGGTTGTTTGGGGGAAACAGCGCGTTTGTTTCCGCTTCGTGATCCTCCCGGACGGTTGTCGGTGTCCGCCGCGGTGAGCGCGCGCTGCAGCCAAGCACGATGATCGAGCGACCAGAAACTGCGGTTCCCAGCATTGCTGTAAGTCCTTTTCCTTCGAAAGGAGACCAGTAACGTTGTTTCCAGGAAGCTTGTTATGCAGATCTGGACGTAGTTTTTGACAAATAAAGGTGGACTTCAGGCTGATTTTACTATCTGGTCAACCCTGTGGTGGAAGCTGCTAAGTTGGAGGGGTCCAGCAGGGACTTGATCTGGTTTAATTTCGAGCTCTGCAGTGGAAAACAGAAAGCATCATTGAAGCCACTGATTCTAATTGTTTTCATAGGGTCTGGATAAGACTGGCTCAGCTTTCCCAAATCTAAATGAAAATTTACCTATTTGCCATTTTTACTTTGGCAAAACGACATCCACAAGACAACGATGCAGTGAGACCGTTTTTCTTGCCTCATGTCTCAGAATAAGAAGCACTTTGTCATTTTTTTTTAGCTCTGGCCTGGCTGCAGGACAGCAGGGCCTCTAAACACAGCTGTACCCCTTCAGAAATGCAGCTTTATCTGTATTTTACTTTTCCTGTGTAATGTTTTGACACTTTTTGAGCATTTTGCTGCTGTCTGAGGTAAAAACATCTGCTTGGCATGGATGGAAATCACCGCTTCGCTCCACACTGCCAATGACGGCGCTGCACTCAGGGCTAAAAGAGTGGGCACAGCTTTTATTTTGCACTTATCTACCGACTGTCTCGTCTCCGCCAGTCATGGCGTGTTGGGTTGACGTCTGCAGTCCAATCAAAACGATGAACTAACTTTCTTTGATTATGTCACCTGATCCAGAGTCCGGCCACCCAGCCCTGCAGGCTTACCCCGCATGGGGACCGGTTCTGATTACGATGCTGCTAAATATGTTCTTGTTTCAAAAGCTTGTTTTAAACTGGAAATTCTGGTGTAAAAATGTTTTTGGTTCAGTTTTTTTCTCTCTATCTGTTATTGGTAATTTAGCTTCTTTGGTGGCTTTGCACGTCGTTTTGAGGACATTTCATGGTACAGACATTACTAGCTGCAGGCGCGTTGAGTGATGCTTCCATGTAAGTCGCCGGCTTTGTTTCGGGCTTTTCATGCTGTCACTCGCATTCAGCAGCGAGGGATTACTCACCACACCTCACATTGTGGTCAAGCTGCGTCTGTCTGAGAAAATCAGAAGTGATTGGCAGTGACTTGCTCCGGCGTAACGATGCACTGGCCCTCGGAGAGACGAGGCGGTGCTAAAAATAACCCGAGTAACATTTTTCTGCCTTCCTCTGCAGTACGGAGTGATGCAATGTTTAATGCTGGATTCATATTCAGCTTGTAAAGGATCAGCTGCTGCAGCATGGAGGGGTGAGGGGCTTGGTAACATACATGACGTCAGCTACTATCACCACTGGGTGGACGAGGGGGGAGGGGTCCAGATGAATAGACTGACTGGCTTTTCTTCCTCCCCCATTACTGCCATCTTTTATGTCCAGGGCCTGCTGCTGTCCCTGTTAGCCTCTTTGTTTTGGAAAAAAACATTTTAAATCAGAGTTTCTGAGGAGTGAACTGCTTTTTCAGCAGTGTGAATATTCAGCATCATAAACCTGGAAATGGGATCATTTAAGTGTGGTTAGTTAGCAACCCCTAACCCCCCCAGACACAAATTCCTTGTAAATGCTTTAGTTGTGTGTATATGATGCACTTGTACTTCCACTTCCTCCACATTTGCACCCACATAGCTTTGCTTTAGCTAAACACGGTAATGGTTTCTTCTCATTAAGCCAGGGGGCCTACCTGGCAGGTTACCTGTGCAGGAATATGTGCTGACCAAACGAGGTGGCCCCTTATGTAACACACAGAGCTGGAATGTGGGTGGATCAAACATGGAAACAGTGGAAAGTGCTTCAGGCTTGTTCAGTGTGGTTCTGCCTGCTGTTGAGCTGTGTGCATCAGAATATTGACGAGCTGAATAGATTCTTCCTCTTCCAGTTAGTTCCTGTCTGCATGCTGATTTCTGAGTGTCACATTCAAGCAACAGAAATGTGGTGTTAGACTTTTACCAGCCACCGGTTTTTGGTAGTTCCTAGAGCTGGGGTTTTAAAACATCCATTATCCACAACTGAAAGGTTTCCTGTGTCGCTTTCGTCCAAAATGAGATTCTCTCTCCGAGGTGATGCCACGTTCAGGTGTTCAAGGTTCAAGATTCAAACTATTTTAGCCTAGTCCCACAGTGCGACGATACAAAGAATAGCTTAAACAGAAGACAAATAGTGGATAAAAATCCAATGGAGAGAACTGACCTCCTTCCTGTGGTTTGTCTCATCGTTGTTTGAGATGAGACCCACCACGATCGCATCACCTGCAAAAGTTCACCCGACAAAGTCGTTTTTTTTTTTTTTTTTTTTTTTTTTGCATCAGACAATATTTTAAGATTCCAAAAACTGGAAAAGCTGCTTTCTTTAGACTTGTTCTTGCAGGCCTTGGCTCTGCTGGAGGGTCCAGTACCAGAGATTAAAGTTTATGAAACTTAACGTAGAACTGACCACATTTTGGTTTTGTATCACATGACCCAAACATTGGTTTAAAATGATTTAACATGGCGACAAAGGTCCTCGAAGTGTATCAGGCCAGCACAGGTCTGTGTATAGTGGTGAGAAGGTGCTATTGAGAGGCATGCCTGCTGAAACCAACTGGATACAGCTGCTTCTGCCAGCAGTCCCTGTGCGCTGTGGGACTTTGAGCCAGTCTGGATCTGTCGTGGGCAGCTTCGCCTCCATCTGTGCCATGTGTGACGCTCTGTTCACACTGCAGCTCACTTCTGCTTATCTTTCTATATATGACTCATATCTTTTTTTTTTTTTTTTTTTTGAACGGTGCGAATCCCTTTGGATTTTTTTGTTTTTTTAAATGCGACTCAGACCACTTTCCTAAGCGACCCTAGATCGGATACGTATCTGATCGGGGTGGAAGCAACCTCGGTCTGAAGGGTCATGCTGCGTTTCATCCAACTTTGACGTCACAGAAGTCAGACAAACATCTTGGTTCTGCTGTTTCACCGTGTTTACGGTGTTGTCTTTTCCTTTTTTTGCAAATGAAAACGATGAATAAACACCAGCATCACTTTAAAGATATGACCGAATGAAGCAAAGTAACGCAGTGAAGGGAGGGAGGGGCTGTTTTTACAGTTAGCATGTGTTAGCGTGCAGGTCGCGTCTTATATTCTACTTTGTGGGGTCAGGTCCAGATTTCTCTGGAAGATATCCAGGGGTCGGGTTTGGTAATCATCCTAACAGCTTCGGACGGGTGCGGGTTGGTAAAACTGGACCTGTGCAGGACTCTGCAGACGAACTCAGCTGACACAGCTGGTCTGTATCCTGCATGCCTCTGTATCCAAAGCTCAAATCGCTTTAAGACCTGCAGAGTGAACAGAGTCTGAGAGGCCAGAAATCAGTAGCTTGCCTCGTGTAGTGTGCCACACAGGGCAGGGTGACTGGAGGGAAAGAGGTGAAGACGTACCGTACAACTACTCCTTAGAAAATGAGGGACATGATGGATACAACTGAACACCAATTTTCTTTCCTGTCTGGTGACTTCTAAAGAATCTGATGTCTTGTTTGTTGGACATGTTGTTTGGTGGGGTTAACTAACCTCGTATTTCCATCCTGTGTCGCGAAGTTTTGTTATTTGTCTCTGGTTCATCAAGACACCCCCTCCTATATTCCCAGCTGCACTTCAGCAGGACTCTGTCACTACAGGAAGAGAAATGCTCATCGTAGGTTCAGGAAAAAACAGCGTTGGGACGTTTTTTCCTTTCTGTTTGTTTATGTGCATCTGCATGCTGGTCATGGCTTGTTTCTGCCCTCCAGGTGCTATATGATTCATCCTCGAAGCCGTTTCACGAACACATTAACAGAAGTGGTGTCTGTGTTTTCTTTCAGCAGCGAAACCTGGAGGGCTATGTGGGCTTCGCCAATCTTCCCAACCAGGTGTATCGGAAGTCCGTCAAACGAGGATTTGAGTTTACATTAATGGTTGTTGGTAAGTGTGTAAATATGCTTCTGTTTGTGTGTGAGGTATGATATCCAGCACGCTCAGGAGGACGTGCCGGTCGGGGATGACCTGAATGGCTTTGCCGTTCAGCATGTAGTCGGGAGGTGGGAACATGTGGAAACACAGTTTAATGCAGTAAAAACAGCTGGGAGGGGTGATAGGAGGTTTTGGAACGCTATCTGGACGTGAAGCATGCTTCAACGTTGACCTTTTCTCTGTGTGTGCTTGGGATTTAATGAGTAATACGTAGTTTAATACGGATTTTAAACATCTGGTCCTGTTTTTTCTTTTATAATAACACTAAACTGAGACTTGGTCTTTATTAAAAAGGTTGGGGGTTCTACAGTTTCCAACTTCTCATCTTACTGTGTTAATAAAAAGTCCTGAAAGGGCTTCAGTAATTAACATCATTTTGGTGTTGGAACCTTAAACATTTCTCTGTACATTAGAAATATTTTAGATGTGGCTGTATTTATTCAGCTCGTCTTGTTTTGCATTGGTCATAAACTCAGCTGCCATTAAAATGTCTAACACCAATCTGCGTAGTTGGTGGTGACCGTAAGCTCTGTGGACTAAGCTGATGGTTTAGGTGCGAACTGACATGGGCCCCTCAGTCTAGCTTCCCAGATCTTTTTTATCTTTGGTTTCCAGCCCTGTTTACCACGACTCGACCCGATTTTACACAAAACTAAAGTTTGTTTGGTGGAAAGGTTCTTGTCCCATTTCTGAAGGACTCTGAAGGAATGTCTGGAAGCTCTGCCTGATTCGGGTCCTAAACATGGAATTAACATGGAATTAAGTATGTATATGAAATGTTTGTGCTTGTCTTTACAGGACTCCACCAGAAATCAGTTCTGTTTCTTCAGCACTTTATAATTCAGTCGGGTTTAATATTTAAATCTAAACTAATGTTTTTCTTGGCAAAGAACCGCAAGACTTAATCATCACTTTTCAACTATCAACTTTCAACTATTCAACCAATATGAATATTTTTTATACATTTCCGGAATTTGTCATAAATATATATATATATGACGTTAAACCAGCAGCGGTCAGAGTCCAGAAACGTTAAACCAGCAGCGGTCAGGGTCCACAGACGTTAAACCAGCAGGGGTCAGAGTCCACAGACGTTAAACCAGCAGCGGTCAGAGTCCACATACGTTAATTCTCCATCCTTCAAACGCCACTGTGGACATGCTAGTGTCTTTATGAAATGTCACGATCAACGACAATGTTGCATTTAATTTTAAAAAGGTCATCGCCTGTCTTCCTGTCTTTCTGACTTTCTGTCTTTCTGTCTTTCTGACTTTCTGTCTTCCTGTCTTCCTGTCTTGATTACCTTACTTACATACTTGATACAGAGTGAATGGTGGATAACATTATAAAAACGATTTAGGACAGACTTACTTGCTTGATACACATTAATGATCAGAGTGAATGGTGGATAATATTTCTTGCAATAAAAACGATATAGGAAACGATCTGTGGACTTTGACTGAAACAAAACGTTGCATCATCCTCTGGACACACACCAGCTGTAGGAGCTTCACCCGCCCTCTGAAATGTTTGTGTCATGTAACATAACTGCAACCGACCGAGCCGCAGGTTCTGTGTCAGAGCCGGTTACCATGGCAACTCGTCACAACGAAATAGTCCGCTTCTTATGAAAAACTTACGATTTTAACGGTAAAAAACAACATTAATGCATTAATAATTTCTTAATGGAACATGGTATAAGCGGGATAATGCCCTTGAGGTGTCCATTATCATGATTTAATAGACTTCATGGAGGCTTGAATCCTCCACTTCGCGTCGGATGGTTAACGCCTCCGCGTCGTCCAATAATTTATGATAATAGACACCTCGTCAGGCATTATCCCTTACGTACACCCCGGATCGGTGCATAGACCCCAGATCGGTGCATAGGCCACAGATCAGTGCAAAGACCCGAGATTTGTGCGTAGAGCCCAGATCGGTACATAGACCCCAGATCGGTACGAAGACCCCAGATTGGTATGTAGATTGGTGCGTAGGCCACAGATCGTTGCGTAGGCCACAGATCGTTGCATAGACCACAGATCGTTGCATAGACCATAGATCAGTATCTAGACCACAGATCGGTCCGTAGACCACAGATCGTTACGTAGGCCTCAGATCGGTAGGTAGACCACAGATCGGTAGGTAGATCACAGATCGGTAGGTAGACCACAGATCGGTACGTAGACCCCAGATTGGTGCGTAGACTTCAGATCTGTAGGTAGGTAGACCACAGATCGGTAGGTAGATCACAGATCGGTGCATAGACCTCAGATCGGTGTGTAGACCTCAGATCGGTACGAAGACCTCAGATCGGTGCGTAGACCGCAGATCGGTGCGTAAACTTCAAATCGGTGCGTAGACCTCTGATGGGTGTGTAGACCTCAGATCGGTGTGTAGACCTCAGATCGGTACAAAGACCTCAGATCGGTGCGTAGACCGCAGATCGGTGCGTAAACTTCAAATCGGTGCGTAGACCTCTGATCGGTGCGTAGACCACAGATCGGTGCGTAGACCTCAGATCGGTGCGTAGACCTCAGATTGGTACGTAGACTTCAGATTGGTATGTAGACCTCAGATCGGTGCGTAGACCTCAGATCGGTGCGTAGACCTCAGATCGGTACGTAGACCTCAGATCGATAGGTAGACCTCAGATCGGTACGTAGACCTCAGATCGGTATGTAGACCTCAGATCGGTACGTACACTTCAGATTGATAGGTAGACCTCAGATCGGTACGTAGATCTGTAGGTAGGTAGACCACAGATCGGTAGGTAGATCACAGATCGGTGCATAGACCTCAGATCGGTGCGTAGACCTCAGATCGGTACGAAGACCTCAGATCGGTGCGTAGACCGCAGATCGGTGCGTAAACTTCAAATCGGTGCATAGACCTCAGATTGGTGCGTAGACCTCAGATCGGTGCGTAGACCTCAGATCGGTACGTAGACTTCAGATTGGTATGTAGACCTCAGATCGGTGCGTAGACCTCAGATCGGTGCGTAGACCGCAGATCGGTGCGTAAACTTCAGCTCGGTGCATAGACCTCAGATTGGTGCGTAGACCTCAGATCGGTTCCTAGACTTCAGATCGGTAAGTAGACTTCAGATCGATACGTAGACCTCAGATCGGTGCGTAGACTTCAGATTGATAGGTAGACCTCAGATCGGTGCGTAGACCTCAGATCGGTACGTAGACTTCAGATCGGTGCGTAGACCTCAGACCGGTGCGTAGACTTCAGATCAATAGGTAGACCTCAGATCGGTATGTAGACTTCAGATCGGTAAGTAGACCTCAGATCGGTACGTAGACTTCAGATCGGTGCGTAGACCTCAGATCGGTGTGTAGACCTCAGATCGGTGCGTAGACTTCAGATCGGTGCGTAGACCTTAGATCGGTACGTAGACTTCAGATCGGTGCGTAGACTTCAGATCGGTGCGTAGACCTCAGATCGATGCGTAGACATTAAACATTAATGCATTAATAATTTCTTAATGGAACATGGTATAAGCGGGATAATGCCCTTGAGGTGTCCATTATCATGATTTAATAGACTTCATGGAGGCTTGAATCCTCCACTTCGCGTCGGATGGTTAACGCCTCCGCGTCGTCCAATAATTTATGATAATAGACACCTCGTCAGGCATTATCCCTTACGTACACCCCGGATCGGTGCATAGACCCCAGATCGGTGCATAGGCCACAGATCAGTGCAAAGACCCGAGATTTGTGCGTAGAGCCCAGATCGGTACATAGACCCCAGATCGGTACGAAGACCCCAGATTGGTATGTAGATTGGTGCGTAGGCCACAGATCGTTGCGTAGGCCACAGATCGTTGCATAGACCACAGATCGTTGCATAGACCATAGATCAGTATCTAGACCACAGATCGATCCGTAGACCACAGATCGTTACGTAGGCCTCAGATCGGTAGGTAGACCACAGATCGGTAGGTAGATCACAGATCGGTAGGTAGACCACAGATCGGTACGTAGACCCCAGATTGGTGCGTAGACTTCAGATCTGTAGGTAGGTAGACCACAGATCGGTAGGTAGATCACAGATCGGTGCATAGACCTCAGATCGGTACGAAGACCTCAGATCGGTGCGTAGACCGCAGATCTGTGCGTAAACTTCAAATCGGTGCGTAGACCTCTGATCGGTGCGTAGACCACAGATCGGTGCGTAGACCTCAGATCGGTGCGTAGACTTCAGATTGGTATGTAGACCTCAGATCGGTGCGTAGACCTCAGATCGGTGCGTAGACCTCTGATCGGTGCGTAGACCTCAGATTGGTACGTAGACCTCAGATTGGTACGTAGACCTCAGATCGATAGGTAGACCTCAGATCGGTACGTAGACCTCAGATCGGTATGTAGACCTCAGATCGGTACGTACACTTCAGATTGATAGGTAGACCTCAGATCGGTACGTAGATCTGTAGGTAGGTAGACCACAGATCGGTAGGTAGATCACAGATCGGTGCATAGACCTCAGATCGGTGGGTAGACCTCAGATCGATGCATAGACCTCAGATCGGTGCGTCTACATCCGTTTCATCGGCAGGATGGAGGTAACCTAACAACATATCTTTGAATGGTGGGAGGAAGCTGGAGAACCGGGAGAGAACCCACGCATACATGGGGAGAACATGCAGACTCCACACAGAAAGGCTGCTGTTCGAACCCCCGCCCCGAGGCTCGAACCAGCGACCTAACCCTACACCACCGTGCAGCCAAAAATACTATAATCAAATAATTGTACTAAAGCATTGTAAAGAGCTGGTTTCTGTTTGTTTTGTTTTATTTTGTTTTGTTTTTTTCCCTCAGTTATAGCTCCCTTATTACTTATTTTACATTGATTGTAATTCCTAATTGAACTAACCATTCAATAAGATTTTGTTCTTGTTTATTTTGCTTGTTTAATCAAGGTAGTCAAGCTACTGTTTATTTACAGTTTCAGGTCTTTATTATTCTACATGGGGTGTTCAACTCCTGCTGCCTCCTACTGAACCAAGAGAAGTTTTCTTCTATTTTACGTGTTGACCGAGCTTGTAAAGCTTATTTAAGATTGTTGTGCTGGTGCATAGTTGTCAAAATAAATAAGAAATTCAATTTTTATTAGTTTTTAAAAATAAGGAAGGAAGTGTTTCCTTCAAGTCTGATGTTGCCTTCTACAAAAGAAAGTTCTGTTGGTAGATAGATAGATAGATAGATGGACAGATAGACGGACGGACAGACAGACAGATAGAAATTAGGGGTTGCAGCAGCACACATTGGCACAAAAGATCCTTTTCCACACAATGAGACAATTTGTTGGTAACTCAGTGCTGTTTTTCTGTATTGTGTGTGATCGGTATCGGCTGATACTAAATCTCAGATTTCAGTATCGGAAGTGAAGAAAGTAGATTGGTGGATCCCTACCTCTGATGCCCTTTAAAGAACTGCATTTTAAACATATGACGGTCCCAAATAGTCTGGAACGCATGTTCCTCCACAACACCACAGTGAGCTGCTGCAACCTGAGTCCCGTTCTAGGATTTCCTGACCAGTAAAACTAGGAGGGACTTCCTGACGTAGCTGCAGACGGAGTAATGTTCTTTATTTTAACTTCCATGCTCTCTGCTTCACATCCATCCTTCTGACATCCGTCTCACCACGCAGCTGACGGAGGGATGGACCTCGTTCTGGACTCAGATATTTTCTACACTTACCTTATTTCTGCAGTTCCTTACCGGCTTTAAGCTGCTAGCTATCGCTATGTTAGCTTAGCATAACCACAGCAATGTTATTTGCTAACATAAACGGACAGGAAGTAACTTAAGCTAGGTTAGCACAGCTTTAGCAATGCAACGTAAATATAAAGCATGACCGATGAAGGACGGGTCGCTATCATGACACATGTAAACAGCGTTAAACTGCAGACATGCTGAGTCGTTCCTAATTTCACAAAGTCATTATAAACGTACCTGTCGTCAGGCTCCGCCCTGCCCACCCCTGTAGTGCTGCCTGGCTGTAGTAGTTAGCAGTGAGGACTGAGGATTGAATGGAGTCAGAGCTCCATCTAGTGGACAAACACCACAACGACATCATTATGCACGACTCCGGCACTCGACAACATTTACCTTTTCATGAGAAATTAAGAATTTATCAGCAAAACTCCGGCAGATGGTTGTTTTGAAAAACATTTTAATCAGCCGATTCAATCGGCCGGCCGATCAATCGGTCGGCTGATCAATCGGTCAGCCTCTAGTTTTTAAAAAGCAATCCAAACCTTGAGTTATGATCTTCCTACATTTTAGACTAGTTAGCTCCGTTTTACCACCACACGACTGTCCTTTTAATTAACGTTATCAACAATTTACTTAATGAATTATACACCAGTTCAGATGTTGCATCATAGAACCAGACAAAATAAAAGCTGCACAAAGTTCATAAATATGCCCACAAACACAGAACAGTGCACTGTGATGGAGAAGTGAAAAAGGAAATACCAGTTTGAGACTTAATGTGTTGGCTTTGTCGTGCATCCAGCTGGAGCTGCAGTAGATGCAGAATGTGAAAGAAAGAGCTCAACCTTGGCTTTGCTACTGCTGGTCACTCACTCGTATTCCAGCAACACAGATGGGAGAGAGGTCATTTTGGTATGAAGGCAAAGTCGTCGTAATGACAGCTTACTTCTCATTTACTAGCAATAAAATTAGAGAAGCCACATGCATTCATAAACAACCTCACGCATCTTTATCGAAGGGGGACAGCAAGCAGGTCACTTGACAGCACTAAGTGGATGCTGATGTGTCTAAAGCTGGGATAACACCTCTGAGCTCGTGCAGCTGCTGTTGAACAAAAGAAAATGGGACTTTTCTGATGAAGTATTTTACAGAAGACATCTTGATACCATCTGTATCAAAATAAACCAAAGCATAACAGCATGTGTTGTCATGGCATCTGACAACACATGCTGTTAACTCTGTTCTTAAAACTGTTCGTCTGGTGAATTCTCAGGCGTTCTTCTTCCCTCCCCTCTGTTCAGACCTCTTAATCCTACCGCTCTCTGAGGGGGAGAGGGGGGGCTGCTTCCGGCCTCTTTTGTCCAGCTGGCAGTTTGTATAGAAACTCTTGGAAAGATTATTGAGATCTGAACCGGGCTAAGATCAGAGCTGGGAGGGAAAGGGAAGTGATGCCAGCTTCAAACTGCTTCTGATGTGGGACAAGACCAGTTCTTCACAGCTCCGTTGCCTCTGTTCAGAGCTGTGCAGGAGGCTGACCTAACTGTCAGAGCTGCAATGTACATGTCAACAAATACAGATGGAATTTTAAAAAGTAAAAGAAATTTCAGGAGAAGCATTAAAGTCTTACCAGGGTGGCTGAGACTAATGCTAGAACTTACGTCAAAATAAAACTGCAGCTAATGATAAATGCTGAATATCAAAGGTTTTGTGGAAATATAAACTGCATCTGTGAAGTTAACCAGTGTTGCTTGTGGATGAAGCAGCTGAGCCCTGAATTGCTTTTCAAGGTTAGTAGTAGTAGTTAACCTACTAAGGCTGGGCTTACACCAGAAGACTTTTAAAAGATTTGCAAAAGACTAAAAAACTACCAGCTCACATCTTAAGACAAATGTTTAGAGTTTTAAGTCTCAGACTGAGATTTGACAAAGGCTGTGAATCTTTTGGGGTCACTATTTATAAGACAAGCTGATATGGAACAGGGTTGATCTGCCCACAGTAATGCTGGGCTCACACTAAACGATTTTCACGCTCGCAGACTAAAAACGGAAGTCTTTAGGACATCTTAGGAGTTTTACTGGAGTCACAGCGCGCTCCCGTCATCTCGGTCGTTAGTTGTAAGCTGGTAATCTGCGCTGTTTAACCTCAATCTTTCCCTAGTCTTGGATCTGCGACAATATCAAACATGATATTATTGCAAGTCGCAGTGACGAAACACGATCAACAACCAACAGATGAGCTCTGACAAAAGCAGAAACAAGAATCCCGACAGTCAGAACACTGACAAAAACAGACGTGTGTGTGTATATATATATATATATATATATATATATATATATATATATATATATATATATAAAAAGACAAACAAGCGGTGATGAAACGTTGTCGGTGGAGCATCCAGAAAGAGGAGCGGATGGTTATTAAGAAGTAAACGTCTGCTGTGGATTATTTATGTGTTACAGTATAATGATCTAACAAATGAGAGAAGAATAGAAACTCATTCATCCTCCAGATTCTGATGAGTCGGTGTAACACCTGGTGGAGATGCAAAGCCACACTTAATGATGATGATGATATGTAATTCCTTCCTGGATTGAAATTCTCCCCTTGTTTTCTTTACTGTGCGCAGATCAGCCCTGTTTGAGATCAACTGTCCAACATATCACAAAAAACGCTAGAAGAATCTAGTTGTAATCTTGTAAATAGTGACCCCAAAAGATTAATAGTCTTTGTCAAATCTCAGTCTGAGACTAGGCTGAGATTTAAAACTCTAAACATTTGTCTTTAGATGTGAGCTGGTAGTTGTCTAGAGTCTTTTGCAAACCTTTTAAAAGTCTTCTGGTGTAAGCCCAGCATTACACCTAATGGCCGAGCGCGCTGTGACTCCAGTAAGACTCCTACGACTTCTTAAAGACTTCCATTTTTAGTCTGCGACAGTGAAAATCGTTAGGTGTGAGCCCAGCATAAGGCAGAATGTGTTTATCTGCCTCACTGATCTGCGTTTGACTGTGTGCTTGTCTGTAAAGCCGTCTATCCTGCTGCTGCTGCTGGTACTTCTTCAAGCTTGTGAGATATGTGTGTGTGTGTGTGTGTGTGTGTGTCCAGATAAGACGGTCTGACAGGCTTAGGATCGACCATCTTGCCGACTCACCATGCAGAGTGAGTGAAGGAGGGCTTTGTTGGCTTAAGCTGGATTTATACTCGCCTGTGTGCGGTCGGCCACAGCATAGCGGACGTGCGGCGTCTGCGTATGGTCGGCCACAGCGTAGCGGACGTGCGGCGTCTGTGTGCGGTCGGCCACAGCGTAGCGGACGTGCGGCGTCTTCATGCGGTCGGCCACAGCGTAGCGGACGTGCGGCGTCTGCGTACGGTCGTCCACAGCGTAGCGGACGTGCGGCGTCTGCGTACGGTCGTCCACAGCATAGCGGACGTGCGGCGTCTGCGTACGGTCGGCCACAGCGTAGCGGACGTGCGGCGTCTTTGTGCGGTCGGCCACATCGTAGCGGACGTGCGGCGTCTGCGTACAGTCGGCCACAGCGTAGCGGACGTGCGCCGTCTGCATACGGTCAGCCACAGCGTAGCGGACGTGCGGCGTCTGCGTACGGTCGGCCACAGCGTAGCGGACATGCGCTGTCTGCGTACGGTCGGCCACAGCGTAGCGGACGTGCGGCGTCTGCGTACGGTCGGCCACAGCGTAGCGGACGTGCAGCGTCTTCATGCAGTCGACCACAGCGTAGCGGACATGAGCCGTCTGCGTACGGTCGGCCACAGCGTAGCGGACGTGCGGCGTCTTCATGCAGTTGGCCACAGCGTAGCGGACATGCGCCGTCTTAGTACGGTCAGCCACAGCGTAGCGGACGCTGGAGAGTTTGCTCTTCACTCGAGCGTAGGTAGAACACGTCGTTTTGGTGTCGTGTTGCAGTTTCTCCTCCTAACCTGAAGGTGGCAGCAAGGGTGGTATCGGCCAAAAAACTCACCAGGTCGGAGTTCTGTTGGTGGTTCATTCTTTTTTTTTCATTTTATTTTGAACATTAGAACAGTGATTACAACAAATGAAAAAAACAAAAGAAAATACTGTTCAAAAAGGAGTGGGAAGAAGTTACAAAAAACTTATTGAATCTCACCCGCTTTGCTCCAAACAATTAATTTTGCTTCATTCCTGTTCACTTTGATACAACAAAATCATCATATGTACAATATTGTACAATATAAACAATATTATTGCACATAATACAAAACATTATATACAAATTAATTTTCTGTTGCACAGTTTTTATATTCATTGTAAATGTGTGCTCTATACTTAAGTTTGAACTGTTTAATTTTCAAAACACCCCTATGATGATGAGAAAGCAAGGACCCAGGTTTCCCTTGCCTGGACGTGGGTCATCGGGGCCCCCCTCTGGAGCCAGGCCTGGAGGTGGGGCACGGAGGCAAGCGGTTGGTGGCCGGGCCTTTGCCCATGGGGCCCAGTCAGGCTGAGCCCGAAAGGGTGACATGGGCCCCCCTCCCATGGGCTCACCACCTGCAAGAAGGGCCATAGGGGTCGGGTGCAGTGTGAGCTGGACGGCTGCCAGAGGCGGGGACCCCGGTGATCTGATCCTCGGCTACAAAAGCTAGCTCTAGGGACGTGGAATGTCACCTCTGTGGCAGGGAAGGAGCCTGAGCTGGTGCTCGAGGTTGAACGGTTCCGGCTAGATATAGTTGGACTCACCTCGACGCACAGCGGTGTGGATTGAAGGATCGTTTCCTTCTGTCTGTGATGGTTGGCACGCCTCTGCAGCATCGCGTGGACATTGAGGACAGTTCCTCTGGACTGGCAGACTGGGGTGGTGGTCCCCCTCTTCAAAAAGGGGGACCGGAGGGTGTGCTCCAACTATAGGGGGATCACACTCCTCAGCCTCCCTGGTAAGATCTATTCAGGGGTGCTGGAGAGGAGGATCCGTCAGATAGTCGAAACTCGGATTGAGGAGGAGCAGTGTGGTTTTCGTTCAGGTCATGGAACAGTGGACCAGCTCTACACCCTCTTCAGTGTCTTGGAGGGGGCATAGGAGTTTGCTCAACCAGTCTAAGTGTACATTGTGGACTTGGAAAAGGCATCCGACCGTGTTCCCCGAGGACTCCTGTGGGGGGTACTCCGGCAGTATGGAGTGCCGGACCCCCTTGTACGAGCTGTCCGGTCCCTGTACGACCGGTGTCAGAGCTTGGTCCGCATTGCCGGCAGTAAATCAGAATCGTTTCCAGTGAGGGTTGGACCCCGCCAAGGCTGCCCTTTGTCACGATTCTGTTCATAACTTTTATGGACAGAATTTCTAGGTGCAGCCAAGGTTTTGAGGGGATCCGGTTTGGTGGTCTCAGGATTGGGTCTCTGCTCTTTGCGGATGATGTGGTTCTGTTGGCTTCATCGGGCCGTGATCTTCAGCTCTCACTGGAGCGATTCGCAGCCGAGTGTGAAGGGGCTGGGATGAGAATCAGCACCTCCAAGTCCGAGACCATGGTCCTCAGCCGGAAAAGGGTGGAGTGCTCTCTTTGGGTCTGCAATAGGGTCCTGCCCCAAGTGGAGGAGTTCAGGTATCTCGGGGTCTTGTTCATGAGTGAGGGAAGGATGGAGCAGGAGATGGACAGGTGGGTCGGTGCGGCATCTGTAGTGATGCGGACTCTGCATCGGTCTATCGTTGTGAAGAAGGAGCTGAGCCAAAAGGCAAAGCTCTGGATTTACCGGTCGATCTACTTTCCTACCCTCACCTATGTCAAAATTTAACCTTCTATTAATAAGAGTTGCTGCTCCTCTCTGCCTAGAATTATAACAAGCTGAATACACGTGTGGAAACTGGGTTGTTGAGAGAAGATCTATTGTTGAGTTTGATAAATGAGTCTCTTGGAGTAATATTATATCTGCTTTCATTTCTTGCAAACGATTAAAAATTTTTAACCTCTTTTCCCTTGTGCCAGCTCCACGCACATTCCAAGTGACAAATGTGAGTTCGTTCATGAACCAACCACAGAGATGAGGCTATATGCATATTACTGAAGCCTGTGTCAATGCATCCCACTGCTTCTCCGCGTGCATGTGTGTCTGCCAGCTGGTTGTGACAGGGATGTATGTGCGCTTGTGCTGTTCTGTGTGCGTATCTGTGAATCATGAAAAGTGCTGATGTGTATATAATACAATGACAAGTGTTACCGTTAACCGTTAAAGGGTCGGAGAGAAGAAGTGTAAAGAGTGAAAAGAGCGACAGTGCCAAAGGAAAAAAGTAATTTAAAAAACGCATCTGTGCTGAGAGCAGTGTAGTGGAGACGGGCAGTGGATTTACTGTTAACTAAATTATCTTTTATGGCAGTTTTATGGATGTAACATGATATAGTGAGAAAACAGGAAAATTAAAGCACATACCAAGTCAGTAGAGCCACGGAGTGATGTCCGGGTCGCGGTACAGCTGTCCATTAATAAATAATTTATCCTCCGCGATGACAGCGCGAGCTCCTTCAGCGATAAATTTCCTCCTGATGGGAAACAGGACTCTCTGTCGGTCCAGAATCTCTCTCGGATATTGGTCGTTTACTCCGAAGTTTGTTTCCTTCAGTTCGTGGCCCTGGTTCTTCACCTGCTCCTTCTGTTTGAAGCTGATGAACTTCGCTACAATGGGTCTTGGTCTGCTGGACCCAGGTTTCCTCCCGCCGAGCCGATGGACTCTGTGAAAGGAGATGTTTTTCACCATTTCCTCCGGGAGCTTCAGGTGGGTTTTGATGAAGTTTTTCACCGTGGTCTCGGGGTCCTCCTCCGTCTGCTCTGGATTCCCTGCAAATACCAGGTTCTCTCTCATGCTCCGCACCTGCAGATCGATCACCGTTTCCTTCATCTTCTTATTTTCCTCCGAGAGACGGGTCAAGCCCTCGGTGAGGGATTTTACCGATTCTCTGAGACCAGCATTTTCTACAGCCAGAGTTTCCACCTGCTTCTGGCTGAATTCTAGTGATTCACGTAGCGCCTGGAACTCCTTGTGGAGAATTTCTACCAGGCTCAAACGCTCATCAAAACTACTGAGTTTCTTATCTATAGAGATCAGAACATCCTTTGAATCGTTCCCCAGTGGTGAAATAGCTCCAGGTGAATCCTCATTTCGCTGTCTCTTGGACTTGGATGAGGTGGAGGGGGTGGATGTGTTGTTTGGTTTCCCCTGACGATTCTGTCGTAACAACGATCTATAACATCTGTCAGGCTGGCCAAATCCTCCCCGCTGTGCTCCAGAGTGTACCTTTTAAAGACACTGTTTTCCTACTTTAAAGAATATTTTGATTAGGCTGGCACAAAATACAATTGAATAAAAGTATAAATGTTTGGGCGCGCCTAGTTTGAATGTGCCGTCTCCCCGGAACTACGTCACCTACAGCATTAGCGTCACTTACCTGCCTTTATTTTTTAACCAGAACAAAAAATGCTAGTGTCATCCACAAACAACACCATCTTTATTACTTGAGATACAGAACAAATATCATTAATATACAAAATAAACTATTTTGGTCCTAAGACCGACTCTTGTGAGTCTCCACAAACCATGTCCAACTTAGAAGAACAAACATCACCCAGCTTAACATATTGCCAGCTATCAGTTAAGTAGCTTTTAATTCATTCTAGTACTAAACCTCTAATTTCATATGTTTCAGGTTTCTGAAGTAGTAAATTATGATTGATTGTATCAAAGGTTTTTTTTTATATCTATAAAACATATTAGATCTGAAACCATATTGGCTATTTGAAAGTAAATTGTGTTTTGCTATAAGTGTCCATTCTATTATTGAACAATTTTTCAAGTATTTTGGAAAATTGTGGAAGTAGGGAGACAGGTCGATAGTTGGTATAATAGTGTTTGCTCCCCGTTTTTTTCTGCAGTGGTAGGGCCTTTGCTATTTTCATTAAATTTGGAAAAGAACCAGTTAGAAATGATAGATTAAAAATAAATTTGAATGGTTTTGTAATCCCTTCAATAACCTCTTTGACAACTTTGATATCAATATCATTATACTCCGTTGATGTCTTGTTTTTACAATTTTTAACAATTTCTAATATCTTGTTTTCCGCTACAGGTTTTCAAAACATTGAGTTACCATTTCTATATATTAATTCAAATTGTCTTCTATTATGTCTTGTTGGGATCTTTTTTTTTGCCATGTCCAGTCCAACATTGATAAAAAAATGATTTGTCAGCCATATCACATCTGTGAGACACCACCTTCTCCTTATCAATAAAGTACTCTGGTATGTCAGTATGTTTTGAGTTGTTTCTGGTAATACTATTTAAAATGTCCCATGTACCTTTAATAATATATTTATTATCCTCAAGTATCTTTCTGTAATACTCACTTTTGCTGATCCTTATGAGTTAACTTATTTTTATACTTCTTATTCCTGTTTTAATTCTCTTTACTTCTACCTCGTATGTATTCTTTATAAAGACAATTCTTTTTACAGGCGTTTTTTGATCCTTTTGTTATCCATGAACAGTTACTATGTTTCAGTTTCTTAGTGTATTCTTTGATTGGACAGTATTTGTCATATATATTTTTATAAACACTTCCAAAAATAACTCATAAGCATCATACACATTATTTTCTTCAAAAATTGCTTCCCAGTTCTGTGCCAGTAATTCCACCTTAAATTAGTTTATTAAGTCCTCTGTTCTTATTCTTGTTTGTGGCCTATGTATAGTTGTTTTTTTTTTTTTGCCTTGTAGTCATTGTTAATAAAAACAGGTAAATGATCACTGATGTATTTGATAAGTATACCACCTATTGTTTTACTTTCAATGATATTAGTATTATCAATCAGAGTGCCACAGGTGGTAGTAATTCTTGTGCGTCTAGTCATCTTTGGGAACAAACACATACTAAACATTGTATTTAAAAAATCTTCTGTTGGTTTGTATTTATGAGGGTTTAATAAATCAATGTTGAAATCAACTTGTTCTTGTTCTTCATATTGGAGAATGTACCCTCCATCCGTTCTCTGAAGAAGTCTGTTCCTGGTGCTCTGCTTATGCAGCTTACAATCATTATTTTCCTTTCATTACAAATTTCAATGGTTAAGCATTCTAACAAATTATCAATAACGATGTCATATTTTTCACAAGATTATAGTTTTAAGTTTTTGTCCACGAAGAGGGCTACACCTCCACCTGCCTTATTATTCCTGTTAATGTTCTTACATTCATAACCCTCCACATCAAAGTCCTTCTTCAGATTTAATCCAGGATTTTGTAATAGCTATGATGCTAAACGGCTCTGAGAAGGTCTGTAAATAGTCCTTAACACTGTGAAAGTTAGCGTAGAGGCTTCTGGCATTAAAATGTATAATTGATAGCTTATTTGATGTTTTAATGTTCTTATTGAAGTCGTCTTCACTATAATAACAATCATCCTGAATACTATGAAAAAAATTCATATCAGGTCTATGTTTTATTCCAACTTATGTTCATTATAATCAGTGACTTCACAAGTCCTCATTTGACAGTCATGGTAGTGATTGTTCCTTTCAGTTGAACTCTCAAATGTGTTGGATAAGTCAGCTTTATAATTGTGCATCATGTTGGTGTGTAGATGTTTACCTCAAGGCCAGACCAGGTCGTTCACTGATATTTTTGCAGCTCCTCCAACTTTCTGATGACCAGAACTTTCTCTTGTGGCTCTTTCAACTTGATAAAGACTTTACAATTTGTTGTCCACGTGCTCAACATTTTCTCCTGCTTTTTCAATTGGTGTGCCTTTCTGGCTATTTCAGCTTTTTGTTTAGTAAGATGGTCGTTCATGAAGACATCTGATCCTTTTAGCTTTCTTCTCTGCCTCAGAAGCGCAACCTTGTGCTTCCTGTTTGTAAATCTCAGAATTATGGCTGGTTTATCTGTTGCGCTTTTCTTGGGCAATGGAGGACATGCCTCGATGTTGTTGCAGTCAAGCTCTATCGCTTTGGTCTCCAGGAGCGCTGCCACTTGCTCCTCGGCTGATTTGACATCCTCCTCGTTTGGCTCCTCTCCGCCAGTACGCCTGGACGTATGAACGTGGCTTTAGCCGTAGCCCGTAACGATCACGTCATTCAGCCTGGTGTATTGCTCCAGCTCCGCCACTCAGGTCTCCAAAAACTCCAGCTTCTTATCCTTCCCTTCATTTTGAATCTGTAGTATCTTCACCTCCTCAACCAGCTCGAGGATACTTTGTTGTTGTTTGTTAATGGTAGATATTTCCTCAGTGAGGAAATCGAGCGACTTTTTGGTGATCTCGACTTCATCAGACTTCGGGAATTTCTCTGATTTCTTCAGTCCCATTGCGCCAGCAATGCAGCTCAAACAGCTGTTTGTGTCCAGACAGCTGTTAGCAGTTAGCTTAGCCACTTGAGCTCTGCGACAGCTTGTCAGTAATGTTGTCCTCTAATGTTAGTCTTTCAAAAATACAGATTCGGAGTCAAAATCCAAACTTGGAGGTCCCAACTTAGAGCAGCAAAATTCAGCAACAAGTGCGTCAATTACTGGAAGTCACTTCAGTTCGGTAGGTATTTCCTGTTTTTAAAAAAAAAAAGGCGTCCAGTGTGGTTCAGTGTCTTTATTAGCTTGTGGATAAAAAGGAAGAAATAATTTGATCAGCCTCTCATCAACTTGATTCACTGGGTGGTGTTTTTAAAAATGGCAGTTACTACACAGATTCAGCAAGAAGATCCAGAAATCTGGAAACTCATAATCCCAAATTGACCAATCATAAGGGAGAACTTCCTCATTACCATCTGCATAGCAGGGGTGCACGTCCAGAGACTATGGCGGTGACGCAGAACCCACGGGAGTATAAATCCGCCTTTAACCAGATGCACTCATACACACATTTACTATGCAAGCTGTTTCTCATGCCAGTGTGTAACTACTTAATCACACTTATTCCCGTCTTAAATTCCCGCCTTATAGGCTCTGGATGATGTGCTCTCATGTCCATATGAAACTGTAGTCGGCCAATCATGAGGCAGTAGTGTTGTGCAGAAAATTCTGCAGATACATGTCAGCAGCTTCAGGTTAAGTTCATACTTCAAACATCACAATGGGAGGAAAATGTGCCGTCAGTGATCTGGTTGGTGGCGAACGGACCACTAAGACAGCTTCTGGAAATGCCGATCTTCCTGGATTTGCACCAGAGACAATCAATGAGTCTCTCCAGTCACCAGATCTGAATGCAGTACGGGGAGTTGGCCAGCATTTACCCTCATATGACAAATTTGAAGGATTTATGCAGCCAAATTCCAAGGAAAATTTCCAAGGTATTGTTAAGTCATTACCAACAACATCTGAGGATGTCTGAGAGACAAGCGAGGCCTTGACTTGTGTCAGTAGGTACAAATGAACTTCACCTAGCTATCAGCAGCTGTCACAACTTGGCTCAGGTGGTTGTTGTATGTCCCATTAGACCTGGGAATGTGTCAGGAGCGGGAATTAGGAGCCCAACTGAAATGAAAATGAAGGAACCTTTATATTCTGTAGCGTCATACGTCATAGGCTACATGCTTCTGGTGTTTCTTGGCAAAATTACATTCACGTCACCAAAAAAGAATAAATACAGTTCTTCACAGTTTTTCACATCTTGTGTTTCCATTACCGCTCTTGAACTTCTTTAATTTACCTTTTCAGATTTTACCTGTTGATCTGTGGCTGATCATAAATAACACAGAAATGTCGTTTGGCTCCAAAAATACATTTTTCTACCCTGAAATGTCACTTTCTGGTCTCTGAGCGAGCTGAAAGTTGCAGAGCAAAGTCAGTGTCAAGTTAATTTTACTGTCTATGGTCAGGTCATTTTGCCTTTAGCCAGAAAACAGGACAGCAGCCTGTTTCCAAAGCTGCTTCATTAAAGTCTGTCCATTGCCTCTGGTCCAAAGGCCCAGGCTATTTCAGTGTGTGTTGGAAAAGGGTTGTGCACATCTGCATGTTCATGCATGCTCAGTGAAATTACTGCAGACAAGTCTCTCTGGTTTCTCTGGTTTCTCTTTGCGGTGCTCCCGTTCAGTCTCTATTTTCAGATGCACATGTTTGCTCTGACCCAGCACGCGCTGTCAGATTTAGTCTTGGGTGCTCGCCCTCTAATTAAAAAGCTGAATCCTAAAATCAGATGAAAGTGGCTTTCTGTAACAGACATACCTCAG
This sequence comes from Melanotaenia boesemani, assembly GCF_017639745.1. Classification (NCBI taxonomy): domain Eukaryota; kingdom Metazoa; phylum Chordata; class Actinopteri; order Atheriniformes; family Melanotaeniidae; genus Melanotaenia; species Melanotaenia boesemani. The sequence continues at coordinate 37,900,060 of NC_055691.1, forward strand.
CCATCAGAGTTCAGTATGATTTCTGGGTCCCTTCAGTCTGCCAGACACACCGATCCTTATCTTTTACCAAAACAATTACCTTTGACCCCTATTTCAGCCAGGCCCATTTAGCCTAAACAATGGAGAATTATCTTCTCCAACAGTCTGGTGTCCAGCAAACAACCCCCCGCCTGTTCCCCAGATGCCCCATTTCACCCTATCTGGTTGTGGCCTCACACACTCCTGTTAGAGGTGTGTTTGTGTTGGGCCCCGGTCCGTCGGGATGTGAGGGGGCCAGCTGCTGAGGAAGGAATGTCAGGAATTCCATGGGAATCCCACTCTGACCATTTGTATGTTTGTTATTCTCTCTCTCAGTCCAGCTAGTCAAAACCTTTTGGACATATTCAGATTTAATATGCACGGTTTTCTTTCTATACATTTATCTTCCAGCATGCTACTGGACGTCCACATGACCTCGGCTGCGGCATGTACCTGGGAAATGAAAAGCTTGAACTGACGCTAGCCAAGTTTCTCTGCATAGCAGGGAATGCAAGGGAGGCTTGGCGAGGGCTCAACACTGTGATGGGCAGAAAGCAGAAGCCCGACCCCGCCTCATTTGCAGATCAGTTAAACACTTTTCTCAGCCGATTTGACAACCGACAACAACCACTGAGAGACTGGACCTCCAGCAGTCCCAGCCCCCTCACAGTCCAGTCAAAGTTGAGGAAGTTAAGGTGGTCAGCATCATGTCCCTTGGAAACCCTCGTAAACCAGCCGGCCCGGACAAGTTAAAGGGCAGAGTGCTCAACTGGACAGTGGAGCTCCGTATGAGAAAACCTCAGCAGCTTTATTTATTTATCTTGAAAGTAATTATTAATTTGAACTCTGACCATAACGTTCAGATCAGGGGCATTTCCTGGACCTGGGAACATTAGGGGCTGAGCCCACACCCTCGTAAAGAACCAACACAGTAAAAAATGGCTTTTGATTTAAGCTTTCTTGAGCATTGTGTCAGCTTGTTTAAAGCCAAATACTGTAACATGTGCTTCATTATGTATTTATTTTCAATCTTAAACGTGACAATGTAAACAAGATCTCTAAAATCAGAGGTAAACTTTTACTTTTCCAGACATCTGCTGTGTATCTCCACAACCTGCTCTTTAGTGCACATCTTCTGCAACAAAAGGATGAACGTGAACTGTTTTCAGTCACTTGCAATTTAGAAATAGAATTTAGAATAAAGATCATGCTTTTTTGTATTTACTGTACCTCTCTATCATCTCATCTGTCTCTTCCTTTTTTCCCTACAGACTTCATTTGTTTTCCTTCATCATTTCCCTTCTTTCCTTCTTTCACTTGCTGTTTTCCATCTTTACCATTACTACTTTTTCAGTAGTATAGCCGAGTTTAAACTAGTGGTAAACTCTGATTTTTCCTTCCCAGTCTCGAACACGCCTGTCCTGGAGCAACACACACATACAACAACCACCAACCTCATTAATACATAAAGTAAACACCCACACACAAAGGTGAGACCATGAAAGCCTGGTTTTGTATTACAAATATAAGTGTATTGAGAACAACATAAAATGTAAAACACTCTTTAAAACTCTTTAACTACTGACCAGCCAGTGACCTGGAGGTGAACAAAAACATCAGTAAATAAATTTATAATAAAGCTGTTCTTTATTTATCTATATTTAAACTACAGCAGCATCTAGAAACCAAACATCCAACACTGGGATAGCCGTTTCCATCTACTACAACACAAGCGCATTCACGCGTGTGCACACACACACTGCAGCAGGTAAACCAGCGAATCATGTAAACTTCACCACTGGATTTAATGTAAATGTGTAGAACAGAAAAGGGCAGGGCTAACGGTTTAGTACAGCTAGCTTAACCTTCGAAGTATCAAGTACTGTCATGAATGATCTGCCTAATGTTCATTTAATTTTAAGACATACAGGGTTTAAATTATCTGTGGTTTACCTGTTTCATGTGTTGGCCAGAGTCTTGCTGCCCATTGGCAGCGACCACAACTGAAGAGTTTCTCTCTTCTCTAAATAAAAAACCATTTGATGTCCATTTTTGACCGCTAATAATGACGCTCGAAATAACACCAGTTCAGATCAGGGATAAAACGCCGGGCTGTTAGCCAACACGGAGGATTCCCGCTTCCATAAAATTCCTCTGTGATTGGTCATATTGTACCTGTGTTGCATTCACATACGCCAGGAAATTACAAATCTACCCTCTTCTTTAATGTCATAAGGCGGCTAAGAGAATGTAAACTTATTTCTTCCGGGATGAAAAAACATTCGGGGCTTGATGTGAAATGTTCGGGGCTAGAGCCGGGAACGCCCAGGCCAGGCGACGCCCCTGGTTCAGATACAGGAAATGCAGCTGAAGGATAAATGTTTTCATCATTTTAATGTTCAGGATTCTTGAACCAGAAGTATTCAGAAGTATCCACAGATGTAGTTGTTGTAGTACATCGATAGTCTTGCATTAAAAAAGCCCATTAACTACAGCTAAGCATTATCCTCCGTTTAAATGCCTCCACGTGGCTAATTAGCATACATACACATGTCCTGTCACCATAGCAACAGCAGTGGTATCATCGTGGCTCAGTGTCATGATGCCGTTCAACCTTTGGCAACAGGTGATATCGTCTGTTGACCCAGCGGTTGTACAGAGCTGGAGCTGCAGCCCCTGGATGCTGTGCAGTAGGTCGTTTTACTAGTTGTCACTAGACTGATTAGAGATTAACGTCTGGCTGCTGCTGCTGGTGAGGATGACTGGAAGGACTTCAGTCTGCATCCTTGTGCCACGTAGTTAGCCGGACATTCTTAGCCATGGGTTACAGTCCCACCGGCAACTTCTTTGTCTCCACTAAACGATATGGTTGATTTAAAGGAAGTCAGTCTGGTTGCTCAGCTGATGTAACAAAACATGCTTTTTATATTCCTATACTTCACCCTGACCTAGTAAACTAACTGTTCAGGGCTTAGAAAGACGATATTTCTAATGAATAAGCTGGAATTCTAAGACTGGAAACTCAAATTTTTTTTATATAAAGTGACGTTTTGTGACATAATGACCTTATTGGGCAGAAATAAACATTTACACTCTGCATGGTTAGACGATTATACTGCTCCTGTAAAAACACAAAACCAAAAAATAACTATTTCCTGCAGATTAGTTAGAATCAAAGTTGTTGATGTTTTTTCTGTCCATGTAGCAAAAATTAAATGGGGGGGGTTTAATATTTTTAATGATATGGGATTAGGCAGACAAAATGAATACAAAAGAGAGGACAGAGATGCAGAGAGATGGAGGGCCAGCAGTCCGTCAGGTTGTTGGGTCATTTACAGCGAGCGCGCATGGCTTCCTCTCGCCATGTGGAACCAATATTTAATTAAAGTTGAATGGGGGGAGGGTACTTGGGACAGACCTTCCCCAAAGGAGGTTATACTATTAGACTCATTGGAGCATCCGTTGCCCTGAACCAGCCGACCAAAACCAGGAATCAATGAGTCGTTTTCAGGTCACAGTCCTCCATGTTGGTTGTTCAATAATATCAATAATGAATCAGCTTTTAGTTACTGTAGTTGATGCTTGCATGTTTTAAACCCCCTCATTATTAATTTCATTAATTTGGTGTGGTACTTTCTCCGTGTCATTGAAATATCAGCCGTATGTTGGCTACTTCCAGCGTTGTTGAAGAAACAATATTAGATTTATTCAGTCCCTGCCTAACCACCGTGTGCTCAGCTTGAATGTGTTTTGATCCTGTTTCGTTGAGGCCCATCTGGAGGGACCTCACGACGTCATGGAGAGCTTTTCAGCTCTGTCACCCCCTTTTACTGCTGGTCAGGACACAGAAGATGAGCTGAGCTACAGTCAGAGTGAAATCAGGCTTTGTTCATTTTGTATTAGTGGCTGACAGGTTTACAAGGCAATTTATGGCTCGTTGCCACAGTCAGAATTAATAGGAGTCGGTCTTTTGGAATGACTTTAGTTTGGGTGTTAAAACCTCATCGGGCGTGCTTATAAAGTACACGACGCCTTGCACCAGAGAAGCTCACATCCTGCTTCGTCCCCGTGGTTAAAGCAGCAGAAAACTGTGGTTTTAAGTTTCATTAAACCAAGTCAATCTGGATGCAGTTATACTTCCTTCAAAAATATCTGCAATTGCAAATTCATTTCAGAGCAGCAGGATACTAATTTTGTTTGGATCTCGCTTCTGTGGTTTTATAGCTGTTTCTGGGATTAACAGTGAAGCTCGTCTCTTATCATTGTGCCACACTTTCATGCTCTAGCTCATTCATAACCTCCTAAATACTTTTTTGGTTGGTTCAATGGTCTACTTCAGTTATAGGTCATTTCCTACTGTTTGTTTTTGTCACATGTGCATCAGAAGTAGCGTCATCCTCCCAAAAGAGTAAAGCTAGCGGAACAAACAGATGTGTTAACATGTGCACACCCAAATACAGTTCAACCCTCTACGTTGCTTGGAGTAGGTAGATCCAGGGCTTCATGCATCTGTGCTGTCTCTTCATGAACCGGCGGACAGAATATCATACATAGCTGGGCAAACACATCCAGGACACCGCCTGAGGGGTTACAAGGAGTAAAGACAAAAATCTGCTGGTTCTTCCTACAAGTCATCCTGGACTGATGGACAGTCCGGATGGAAACGCTGTTGGATTCCTGCAGGTGGTGTTTTAGATTAGAAGAGCACTACCATCCATCAAATAAAATATACCCAATCAAAAAGTGCTGAAAAGACAAACATTTTACAGAGAAAACTGATCTGACTCAAGTTTTGTTTTATATTTGGGCAGCAATCATGGCTTAACATTTGTTAAACAGCTATACCTGTTTTAAATTTAATTTAATGCTAACATCGAATCACCAATGCATGATGCATTTTTCTGCAAGAATAAGCATCTCCATGTCTGAGACCATGGTCCTCAGCCAGAAGAGGGTGGAGTGCCTTTTCCGGGTCGGGAATGAGGTCCTGCTCCAAGTGGAGGAGTTCACCTATCCCGGGGTCTTGTTCAGGAGGGAGGGAAGGATGGATGGAGTGGAAGATGGACAGGCAGATCGGTGAGCTGGTGAATGTGGCCGGGGAGAGGGAAGTCTGGGTTTCCCCCTGCAACCCGACTCCGAATAAGCGGAAAAAGATGGATGGATGGATCAAATCACCACAACTCCAGATATGGCACACCAGACATGTAGCTCATCGATCTAGAATCACTGGAGCAACATGTGTAGGTCATTTGGAGCAGGAAAACCTTCAGCTTTCTTCTTTCAAACCTCACATTGTTGGCAGCATGAAATGTCTTTTTCATAGATGCTGATAGCAGCTCAGCTTCCTTCATTCGATACAGGACTGTGTTTCTGTAGCAGATTCTCTCTGCATATAATCTACTCTCTTTCTCTAAAGGTCAGGGGGGCATGCAGCTGTCAGATGGAGATCCCTAACACAGCAGCTTTCCTAGAACAAGTACACAAATGGAAAATCCTCAAGGTTAAGTTTGTAAAGAGTGAGCGAGGTCGATGATGGTTCGGAAATGGAAATGTGAAAAAGATGATTTTAAAGAAAAGAAACAAAAAGATTGTAATTGACAACTTTTTTAAAATCATGGTTTTGTTTTTTTTTTTCTTTTTCTTTGTCTCTCTTCTCCTTCTTTGAGTTAAAAGAAGACCCTAAGTTACTGTGTACTGAGTCAAGGATGATGTTTGCTCAGAAAGTACATAGACCTGTGCTGGCCTCACATTTTCAAAGGCTAAATTTGGACAATGGTAACCAGTCAGGAGTCTTATTGGGACCGGCAGCCCTCCCCGCCAACCAAACACCCCCCCATGAGACACGAGCCTGATGCTCATCATTAATCGTCTTGTCAGTGCAAAGCGAATGCAGACGTTTGAACGAACCGTTACTCTGACAGCTTCTGTGCTGCTAGCATCCGTATGGGCGCATGGAAACGGAAAGTTGGCACACATTGAGATTATTGCAGGAAAGAAGTGTTCAGTGAGAGGGACAGAGGAAGGGTGGATGAATGGGGGATGTTATGGAGGGAGTGAGCTGGAAATAAAAAGGAAATGTTTTATTCCCTCTATGGGAAAGCTTTTCTTGCTGGCACATGAGCCTCTGACCTTTTCCCTCCCAAACCAGACAATGAAAATGCTTTTATTTTATTTTCAACCCAGTCCCTCCAGGCCATGAGTACATAGAAAATTATATCTGCAGTGTCTGCATTTGTGTGCATGATATATGTGTGTACAGAGGGGTATACTATAGGTTTTATGGAGGGACATTAAGGCCACTATAATACCAGTAATGTTAAACATTGTTTAATTGTGTCCTCAGGTGAGTCAGGCCTCGGGAAGTCGACACTCATCAACTCTCTCTTCCTGACCGACCTGTACTCCAAGGACTACCCTGGTCCCTCCCAGCGCATAAAGAAGACTGTGCAGGTGAGCTTACTCGGCATTTATCCCAGTTAGAGTCGGCATCACAGGTAAGTTCACCCCGAGTGAGATGTGCAGACGTTTTACAGATGTTGATTGTTATTTAAACTCAGTCCACTTCATCCTGCCAAGGCCATCATCATCATCAAGTGTTGATGTCCTCCAGTGGTTTAGGCAGGTTACAACAGAAATGTCATCCAGCTCTTTGTGCAGGTAAATACTGTTTCCTTCTGGGGTTTGTTGATTGATGCAGATTTCTTTCACTATCTAAATTCTTGTTACAATAACAAATACCCAAAGTTGGGTGTTGGGAACAAATAAACTTTGTTTTTATCCAAGTTGTAAAGAATTGTAAAGGTTTTAAAAACTGTTTGTATGTCTGTGTTTTTAAGCCTGACCACTGAAATGCCCATAGAGGCTGAAACTCGTCTCAGTCAGCGTAATTCAGTGTCAAGTTTACCCATTTATGTTTTGTTTGTTTTAATTCTTTCTATAATGACACTGATATTAATCCATTTTGGGATATTTTAGGATGAAATGAGGTGCAAAGATTCCTCTGGATGTAAATGCTAGCACGAATGCTAGCAAGAAAGCGGGAATGAAAATAGCAACAAACCAATTCTAACTTTAAAACAGATAAAACAATATATATCAGTCTCTGTCGTGTAGTAATTAACTGTTTATTTAATGAACTGCACATCATGTAGAGATCTAAAAAATGCAGGAAAGCCAAAAATATCTAATCTTATGTAATAATTAATAATAATAATAATAAATGCTAATTATGGTTTAATGATAACCTAATCATTTTGTAAAGACTTGTTTCTGTTTACTGCCAAGAATGACCAACAAAGCTGTCAAAGTACATTCAATTAATTTAATTCAATGATACTTTCTTTTTTTATATACTTTATTTTTATTCATTTTAACAAACAAAGCAGAGCAAATTAAACAACCGGAAACTAAAAAAAAAAAGGGGGGGGGGGGTCACTGGGGGGTACACACAGCAATCATGAAACAGACAGAAGACATTAAAGTCTATTACGATTATAGTCCAGCCATTTTGCCCAATGCTGAGTGATCCATGTTTCGCAAGCAGTAAGTCAGTTTCTCCATAGAATGAATTTCCTCAATTATTACCATCCATTGATCTTCCTGAGGAGTGTCCGTTTTGAGCCAGTTCCTTGTAATGGCCTTTTTAGAAGCAATTGTTAGGATTTTAAAGAGGTACTTGTCCTTATTCTCTATTACATTTCCCGACAGCAGACCCAGCAAAAAGTACTTGGGATCCCTTGGTACAGAATATGTCAGAATACAGTCAGTTGTCACAAAAACCCTCTCTCAAAACCAAATTCCCTCCATCTTCTAGAGCTAGTCGAGGTTTGTTGTGTGACACACATTGTACACCAATCACCCTCTGATAAGTCAGTCCCCAGCTCTTGCTCTCTTTTTAATTTGACATAAAAAGTGTTGTTCTTGTTCAACTTCTGCAGCCCTTTATATAATTTAGACACCATTTTGGAAGGTAGAGCTTTTTAAGAATCTGTAAAAAATTTTATTAGGTCGGTCCTAATACAAGAAAGCCCTTTTTTTTATTTCTGTATTATAAAAGTTTCGTAGAAATCTGTATTTTTTAGGTTGTATTTTCTCAAATGGTTTAAAAATATTCCCTTCCAGAAACAAGCAGATCGCTGTCAGGCCCCTAGCATTCCACCCTAGGAACGCAGGATCCAGTCTACCCGGGTAGAAATTTGGAGCGAAAGAGGGCCAGATCAAGATTTTTATGTCATTCAACAGATTGTAATTCTGAACAAATTTATTCCAAATCAATAATGTGTTGTGCACGACGGTACTTTCCTTGCTACAGTAACTGGATGTTTTCTGTCCCAGTTGTGTTTGGGGGGGGGTCTACCCACATTTAACTCAATTTTTTTCCATCGGGCTGTAAAATCAGAGGAGCACCAGCACACTAGATTTCTGACGTGGGCTGCGTAATAATGCAGTTTCAGGTTGGGCAGGGCCAAGCCACCTTGATCTTTATCCAAATGAAGAGTTTTAAATGTTTTTCCTAGGTTTAGCGCCCGCCCAGATGAAACATGAAACCACCTTATCCCATGCATTAAAATGAGTGTCTGAAATTATGATAGGGAGTGACAAGAAAAGAAAGAGAAACTTTGGGAGTAGATTCATCTTGATACATTCTATTCTTGAACTAAAGTCCAATATCTGTGTTGTCCATCTTTTAGTTCACAGGACAGGACATCTTTTTGGCTTGCCAGTTAGCTTTGAAATCTGTTTGGGTTTTTATATTAGGGGATTAATTAATAGTTAGGACTTGAGTTTTAGTGATATTTAAAAGATAACCAGACAGGCAACCAAAATCCTTCAGGGTTGGCATAAGTTTAGGGAAGGTTACATCTGGATTCTGCAAGTAGAAAATTATGTCGTTAGCGAAAAGAGCTACGAAATGTTCAGTATTTGCTATTGTAAAGCCTTCCAGTTCAGTGTTTTGCCTTATGGCCTGGGCCAGGGGCACTATAAAGAGCAAACAGGGTCGGGCTAAGGCAGCAGCCCTGGTGAGTGCCCCTGAAAAGATGGAAGTTGTTAGACAGCTGGCCATTGATCTTTATTCTGGCCGTAGGATTCCCATATAACGATTGGTTTTCTTTTAGATGAACTAGCAAATGAAACCCAGACGCTCTAATACCTTGTATAAGAAGGTCTAACTTACGCGGTCAAAGGCCTTTTCTGCATCGAGGCTAATTAAGGCCATGCATAATGCTTTATTAGCTTTTAAGTTATTGATTGCTCTATCCAATTCCTTTCTAGTGATGGGAGCATTTAAAGTTTTATTTTGTGTTGTCCCCAGGGACAGCAGGTCTAATTGTGACAAGTAGTTAGTTATAATGCTTTCCTCTACTGGTTGTGGGCTTGAGTATAGTTTTCTATAGTAATCTGTAAAAATTGAGTGAATTTGGTCAATATCGTAGGTCAGATTACCAGATGAAGGATCCCTAATTTTGGTAATTACATGTTTTAATTGTTGCTTTTGAATGCATCTTGCCAAGATTTTTTTCGCCTTTGAACAATCTCAATTTTTTTCTCTATATCCTCCCAATCTATGTTTCATATTTCTGTCTTAACCCTCTTTATTTCTTCTAACAATACTTTGGAAGTATCGTAGTGTGATTGAAGTTCGAGATTTCTAAGGGACTCTTGAAGGTTATCAAATGTTTTACTTTTTTGTCTCTTCAAATAAGCTGTTCTCGAAATTAAGCGCTCCCCTAATAACCTGTTTAATTGTGTCCCATAGAATAGTAGGATTCACCTGCCCATCACTGTTATAATTTATAGTTTCTGTAATTTCTTCTTGATCTCTTTTTTAAATATTTTCTTTGTTGAGAATAGTAACATTTAAGCACCAAAGGGTAGATTTAGGTTTGTTGAGCCATTGAACAGACATGTAAATAATGTTGTGGTCTGAAATATCAGATGAGCCAATTGAGCAGTCTTTCACTCTGTATCTGTGTACTCTGTACTCTGTGGAAGCAGATACAGATCCATCCAGTCCATTATTTAGTAAATTACAACTACTGAAATCAGGTGATCTGTTGACTACAACAGCTCATGTATGAAGTCATTATAATTTAAAAGGATACGAAATATTTCAAACACCAAACACCAAAATGTAGAAATAAAGTGTTGGAGTGTTTCAGTGCATAGAGTTAGTCTACGGAACAATCTGGATAAAGAAACCAAAGAAAGTAAATGGTGTTAAAAAAGATTGTTAAACACTCTGTGATGAGAAAATATAATGAATGAGGTCCATTTGCCGTGTTCTGTTTTTTTCTGTGGTATTTTGTAGGTAATAAAGTGTAAAATGTGAGTATGTGTTAGAAATCAGCAGCATGTTGGCCTGCAGATGTTTTGGTTAAATTTTTACATAAATGTGATGAATTATTGGTTTAAGTATTTGGCAGATTATATAAAAAGTTCTTTTTCTGCTGCTTTTCATTCAGCTGTTTGAATATTTGTTGTATTGATTGTTTTTGTTTTTTTTTTTAGTTCTTGTTGAGAATTAAATACTTCAAATAAAAAAGAAATAAAAAGAAAATGTTACCAAGCCAACAACATGCGCACCTTGGCAAGCAAATATCCTAAATAAAGGAATCTTGAACATGTTGGTGATGGATGAGACCCCTGTCCATGGTTGTAGTTCAACCCAGAATACTATGATAACTACCTACCAGAGCAACTTTTACAATGAAATGTGAGCTATCATCGTGTACACATAACACTTAGAGATCACACTTCAAGCGGTTATGTAAGAGCAGCTGCCTGCGGGTGCTTTAAGCTACAGTTTACATCTAACCCCGTTAATCGACAAAATAACTGGTGACTACTCCATTATCAAAATAATCATTTGAGGCAGCCCTATTTGGTATTATGGTCTAATTTAGTTGAAAAGGTAGGTTTAACTTATGATCTACTCTCACATTTCCCCAGTTGGTATGGAACCTAACTACAGCCACGAAAACCACCAGTTATATCAGCAAACACTTGGACATCATACATTCCTCATATGACATATCCTCTCGAAAAAAAGGAAGAATGACCTGGATGGATGGATGGATGGATGGATCATCAATGTGGTGGAGGAGATGGAGTGGAGTTGAGGTGGAGATGGGGTGGAGGAGATGTTATGGAGGAGATGTGGTAAAGTAGATGAGGTGGAGGAGATGGGGTGAAGGAGATGTTATAGAGATGTGGTGGAGATTGGTGGCAATGGGGTGAAGGAGAGGTGGAGGAGATGGGGTGGTGGGTGTATGGTGGGAGAGGGGCTTGATGGGCTATTCTTTTTAATCCTTTTGAAAACTTGTAAAGCACTTTGTGCTACTTTTTACTGATGAAAAGTGCTTCATAAATTATTTTTGATTGATTTATTGACCATGAGATGAGACTAAAAACCTCAAGATATTTTTATCCTTCCTCCTTGCTCCATCTCCATCTGCAACCCATGAGATCAACATGAGTGTTTGCTGTCCTGCAAGCAGCAGTTAGTGTTGGAAAAGGGTTCTGTGGTCTGAGACTCGGGGGAGAGACCGGCTCAGAGTATTTTTATTGCAGAAAAATCTTTCATGTTCGTTCACATCCCCCAGATCAGATTTCTTTTTAAATGATGGTGTTGAGCCTGAGGGGACATTTTTGAGGTTTTCTCCAATCTGTGTTTCTTTGGAAACAGTGGAAATAGCAGATTTGGTTTGGCGATGGCTGACATCTCATGCATAGACACTTTTAACACAAGCACACATTTGAACACATGCCAGGTGTGCAACTAAGCTTAGATATGTCCAATAACTGGTGCGTGATGTATGTAGTCAGCTGGAAAGTCCGACAGATTATCTGGAAGGTTTGTGGAAATTTGAGAATGTTTGTGTTGGAGTCAAAGGACTGTAGTTTTACTTTAAAGGCTTATCCTAATATAACTGGATAGCCTGGTGAAAGTATGCAGCTGTAGGACATGATGGACTGAACATTACTGTGACTATTTTATTTGCATGTGGCTTAACTCTGATTATTTTGTTTTGTAGTAGAAATATTCTGAATTTCCTTCATTTGCTATGGAGCTCATGAAGCATACCATGGCGGGTTGACCATTTCATGGCTACTTGTTAAATATAAATGACAATGACTATTTATACATTAAAAACGCAGCTATTTTTAAGAACATAGCACAAGCTTTTCATCTAAATGGGAAAATGTTTTCAGAGGACGCTCTGGACGGCTCTGACAAACTAGATCACTACGACTGCTGAGGTCTACCCAGCGTGAGGTGAAGCTGTGTTTTAATTTTTACAGAAACATGGCTGAATGACAACGTCTCGGACTTCGCCGTGCAGTTGGAGCGGCTAACACGCTACCGAGCGGACAAAGTCTGTGGGGGGGAAATCCCACGGCGGTGGAGTATGTGTTTACATCAACACAGTCGGGATTATGTGGTGGTATATAGACACTGTTCACCCCTGGCAGAGTTTGTGATCGTAAAGTGCCGTCCTTTCTACTATTTACAGCTGACTGTGATTTATATTAGCACCGTAGGATGGAGAGAAACATGTTTTTTGATTCCTGTGTATGTAATCACATACTGCAGAAACTGGAAAATAAAAAAGCTTGAACCTTTTAATCTTTAAAATCCAGTATTACCTTTCACATGTTATATATTAGTTATTTGCAAAAATGAATAATGAGGCATATTTGATATTGATACTAGTGAGAATGCACGCTTACACACTCACAAAAAAGAAAAAAATCTGAATTTACTAGAGAAACAGAGATGCATGTTATTAAGAAGCTCAACCACTAAAATATGTTCTGTCATTCTGAAACAAAGCGTAGGTTATGAAATACATTTACACTAAGATGAACAGTCTGCTGCCAACATGCACCAGACAAATGTATAATAATTCAAATTAAATTTTTAATTCTCAATTAAAATGACATGGTTGCCATGGGAACATGCTCATCAGTCTGGGTACGATCAGGGTATTTCCCACCTGTACCTGTTCAGAAAAATGATGGTTAGATATAAACTAACATCCCAGTGCATAAAAACGCACAGCACCTTAGCTGACACTGCTGAACTGCCCTGTGCTGTGCTGTAGGACGTCTGTGAGGCTCTTGGATCATGAGGATTAAAGGACTGATGTCTCAGCAGGACTTAGAAAAACTGGTCCATGTATTTATCTTTAGTAGACTGGACTACTGTAATGCTGTCCTCACAGATCTCCCTAGAAAGTCCATCAGACACCTGCAGTTAGTCCAGAACGCTGCTGCTCCAGTCCTCACTAAGACCAGGAAAGTAGATCCTAGACCTCCAGTCCTCACTAAGACCAGGAAAGTAGATCCTAGACCTCCAGTCCTCACTAAGACCAGGAAAGTAGATCCTAGACCTCCAGTCCTCACTAAGACCAGGAAAGTAGATCCTAGACCTCCAGTCCTCACTAAGACCAGGAAAGTAGATCCTAGAACTCCAGTCCTCACTAAGACCAGGAAAGTAGATCCTAGACTTCCAGTCTTCACTAAGACCAGGAAAGTAGATCCTAGAACTCCAGTCCTCACTCAGACCAGGAAAGTAGACCCAGGAACTCCAGTCCTCACTAAGACCAGGAAAGTAGATCCTAGACCTCCAGTCCTCACTAAGACCAGGAAAGTAGATCCTAGACCTCCAGTCCTCACTAAGACCAGGAAAGTAGATCCTAGACCTCCAGTCCTCACTAAGACCAGGAAAGTAGATCCTAGACTTCCAGTCTTCACTAAGACCAGGAAAGTAGATCCTAGAACTCCAGTCCTCACTCAGACCAGGAAAGTAGACCCAGAAACTCCAGTCCTCACTAAGACCAGGAAAGTAGATCCTAGAACTCCAGTCCTCACTAAGACCAGGAAAGTAGATCCTAGAACTCCAGTCCTCACTAAGACCAGGGACGTAGATCCTAGACCTCCAGTCCTCACTAAGACCAGGAAAGTAGATCCTCGACCTCCAGTCCTCACTAAAACCAGGAAAGTAGATCCTAGAACTCAGCTTTTATGCTCCTCACATGTGGAACAAACTCCCAGAAACCTGCAGGTCTGCTGACTCAGCAGTTTTACATCAGGGTTAAAACTTTTCTATTTGTTGCCTTTTATCAGATCAACTGTTAATTACTCACACTGGAACTTTATTTCTATTTTTCGGTTTTAATTTAACTTTTTTCTTTCTGTATTTATTGAACTCTTTATTGCTTCCTGCTATGATGCTTTTCATGTTTTATGTAAAGCACTTTGAATTCTGTTGTACATGAAATGTGACAATAAACCTGCTTTGACTATCATCATAACACGTAATAAAAATGAGGACATGCATAAGAACATGAGGCAAATTTGGCGTTTGTTGCCATACAGATGGATGACGGACCGTAGCTGACATACTGGTAGTTAAATATGAATCTGTTCCTGGCCTAAACGTGCTCACGGTGTGATGATGCATTATCGTTGTTCTGAGTCGGAGAGAAACCTGTTGCGTAATTAGCCGTGTAGGTCAGTGTGCATGTGTGTGCACGTTCACACTGCCAAACTGCTTTCTGGATCATATTATCAACACAGCAACAGCTGATCACAAGTGTAGTAAAATAAGTGTTTTTTTTGTGTGTGTGTTTCAGGTGGAGCAATCCAAGGTGTTGATCAAGGAGGGAGGGGTCCAGCTGACGCTCACCATCGTGGACACGCCAGGGTTTGGAGATGCAGTCGACAACAGCAACTGGTGGGGGGACACTATCGACAATGCTTTAGCTTCATCAAACGGTTTTTGATCCACCAATCCTGTCTTTTCTCCATCTTCCCAGCTGGCAGCCAGTCATAAACTATATCGACAGTAAGTGCGAGGACTTCCTGAACGCCGAGTCGAGGGTGAACCGTAGATCCATGCCAGACAACAGAGTTCACTGCTGCCTGTACTTCATCGCGCCATCTGGACACGGGTGGGTCCTGCACCAGACGAAGGGAATAAAGGACGCTGGAGATGAAACATGAGCAAGATTTGGAAAAAATCGCATCTAAATGTGGAACTAATGTGTGTCTGGGTCTAACTGGATGGAGGGTGTTTGCATGTCTCTATGTCGGAGAGGCAGCCAGCCAGTGTTTGTGACCCACAAAGGTTATATAACCCAGTTCTGCTCATGCTCAGTAGACTTCTGCTTCATCACTGAATGAGCCAATCAAAGCAGCCTTGAATGTTCAGAGAGGCAGACACTGCCCTCTCTCATCCCCAGTCAGCAGATCCATAAAAGCTAAAACCCATAGTTTATTCCGTGAATCTGAACCATCCTGGAAAGGGAATCTGCAGAGACGGGTGACGTGAGAGGTTTTATTTAAAGTTACATGACCGTGTTAATAATCTTAATGTGGCAAAACAACCTTAATGTTTATCTGAACCGCAGTTTGTCTCATCTGGCCTTTCTTATGGCTGCATGAGTAAATACACAACAGGTCCTGTTTGCTGTAACGCTCCATGCATCTAGTTTTCTGATAAACGTTCAGAGATACAGACAAGTCAGTTATTGGTTTACTCCTCCTGCATATATCGCGTTATTGGCGTTAATCATCACACTACAGGACCCCCCCCCCCCCCCCCCCCCCCCCCCCCACCTTTAAATCGTCTGTAATTATCTCAGGACGGTTTAAAGCTGCCGTCTCCAGAAGTAGCTGAAACGTGGCTGTAAAACGGAAATCCTAGAAATCTTGTGTTGAAAGTAGGAAGCATGCTCGTGTTTGCAGACTTAAGCTCCACTGCAACAGTTTATTCCCCCGGATGCCCAAGAACTTCCAGCTTTCTCCAGTCAAAGTGCCTTCTGCTGCTTCGTAAAACCACTCCACTGTCTTTGAGATCACAGATGTTCTTGTACATTCAGGATTTCTGCAGCCCATGAGTCTCTCCCAACTCAGACTCCCTGACTCCAGTTTTATCTGAAGCTGCTTTCAGCACTTCTCTCTGCTGGATGTACACAAACCCCAACCTCATTCTCATTGCTTGTTAATACTTTGTGTTCTTTCGATGTTCTTCTGTGACCTGCTGAACCTCCCAACAGCTGTTTCTTTACCCTCTTAGTTTTTCTACATTCCTAGCATGGCAGTCATGTCCACAGTGTGCATCATTAGCATCCACATAATGAAAATAACTGCATTAATGTAGGCATTTACTTGCTGTCCTCCACACAGTCTAAAGGATTCATTGAACAGAAGACTCGCTTCTTACCCAGTGATGGAGACCCTGTGGTGGACATTCACTTCTGCTCAGTTTGCTTCTTTACGTCTTTTTCCATCAGCTGCATTTCATGCATAGTTTTCTGTGGCCCTCTGCTGGTGGCCTACTGAACTGCATTTTCTTTGTGAAGCCATGCAGTCAAAGCGCAGCACTTTTTCTTTAGATTCATTCTGATGAATTAATTCCCATGATGAGTTCCAGAGCAGACACAGATCAGTCCTCACACAGACAGAAGTAGTGGGCTGATTTTAAGAGATGTCTAATTAAATTTCTGTGGGTGCATCTGCACAATAAAAGGTTGTGTATCCTGTTTCTATCCTGCAAACTATCTCATGTTAGGGGTGAAAGGCTCAGATCAAAACTTAAAGGAAAACTTACTGGGGAGGTGTTCCTCACCTGTCTGTCAGATAAACAAGATCATGTTGAACTCATGTTTTTCTTTCTTGCATCTTCAGCCTGAAGCCGCTGGACATCGAGTTCATGAAGAGACTCCATGACAAAGTCAACGTGATTCCTCTAATTGCGAAAGCCGACACTCTGACCCCTGAGGAGTGCCAGCTGTTCAAGAAACAGGTATTTATGTGTTTGCTTATTGGGAACAGGCTCTAACTGATTCTGCACAGCTTCCATTAAGGTGGTTTGATGTTGGTGAGCAGCAGATGGATAAGCTGCTGTCTCGGGAGGAAACCAGGAAGTTTGGCTCCTTATTGCAGAGATTAAATAAAAGTAATGGTTCATTTATGTTGGCAGGTAAAACTCCTGAAGTTTATATCTTTCCACATTGAAATGAGATAAAGTTTAGAATAAAGTTTGCTGTAAAGTCCAGAGTAATTCTGTGCATTGTTTTCATGTTGATTACTTTCTCTGCCTTTCAGATAATGAAAGAGATACAGGAGCACAAAATAAAAATTTATGAATTCCCAGACACCGAGGATGACGAAGACAACAAGCTCATTAGAAAGATCAAGGTAATGCCCTGCAGAGGAAGATGAAACGTCTGACTGATACCAGCATCATATTAGCTTCAGCTGTTACCTCGTCGCTGGCAGCATGTGATTATCAGCTGTTTTCACGAGCTCAGTAAATAACCTCTACTATTGGTTGTTCATATGACTCCCTGTCCCAGCATTGCAACCTAAACATATTAATCTCACATGCTGATAGCATAGTAATGATCCATTCACATGTAGAGTAACTCATCCATCCATTCATTTTCTACGCCACTTATTCAACTCACAGGTTGCACGGAAGCTGGGGCCTTCCCAGCAAGTGAAAGGGATGGTACACCTGGACAGATCACATGGACAGGTGTCCTGGACAGATCAACTGGACATGTCTCCAGGACATATTACCTGGATAGGTCACCAAGACATGTTTCCAGGACAGGTCACCGGGACAGGTCTTTCAGACAGATCTCCTGGACAGGTCACCCGAACATGTGTCTAAGACAGATTACCTGGACAGATCTCCCGGACAGATTAGTTGGACCGGTTTTCCGGACAGGTCTCCTGAACATGTCTCCCGTACAGGTCTCTTGGACAGATTACCTGGACAGGTCACTTTTTCCCCATCAAAATGCAAATCAGTCATAAATCAACAATGTGATCTTATTTTCTATTTGGTTAGCTTCTTCTCCTTCCAGTATCTCTGCACGAGATGAGACGTACAGCCCAGGATGTGAAGATGTTCGCCACTCGGTGATCCAGATCAAGCCCTTGGGTCTGTTCTGGATCTTGTGAAGAAGATGTCCACTTATGTTCTCCGTTGTTCTTGTTCCAGGAGAAGATGCCGCTGGCGGTGGTTGGCAGCAACGTGGTGGTTGAAGTGAACGGCAAGAAGGTTCGAGGGCGGCAGTATCCATGGGGCGTGGCAGAAGGTAGGTCCACCCTGGTCCAGGACCAGACAAGGAGACAGCTGTCACTGTTAAAGCAGCCAAGAAGCCGGCAAGATGGTAGAATGTTTCTGAGGGGATGTCCTGTTGTCCTGGTTTTACCTGGTGCACGTCACGGCATTCTGACTGTATGATAAAGAAGATGAGCATGTTACTGTTTGAAGGGTGATGTGTTGGAGCGTCGTCATCCGTGTTGGATTGGACGGAGCTCGGTTTTTCCTGTCCACCACCGTGATCCCCTGTGTGTTTTCAGCCGGGTAATAAAAGGACTTGTCAAAATGTAAAGTAGGGAAACATTTATATGTCAGTATCAGATGAAATGCAAACCGGTTCAGGATGAAATAGAGTTCAGGTTAACTTGTTAAGGACTTTTTAAGAACCTTCCTAATTGCTCAGGGGTGTATTTAGAGGGAAAAGGGGCTTAACTTGACTGAAAGGGTTAATACAACTGCAGCATTTTTAATCTGCCAGAAAAAGTACGGTAGATGTTGGTGAGATTGTTCTTCTTTTGCTTCAAATCAGCCAAAAACAACACAATAAGGCCTTGTTTCAGAGGAAACCATTAACCATGGGCTGAACAAAAGGTTCTGGGAACTTTGGATGGAAGGTGGCGACAGGAGAGCTGTTCCTGACTGCAAGTCCTTACAGAATAGGATTATCTGAGATGAAATATGGCCTTTTAAAAAGATGCATTTCATGACATTTTATGTGGATTTTGGTGATTGATTTAGTTTTTATAAGACTGGAGAGACCCTGTGGACATTGTGTGTTATTGGTGAGTCTTTTTTTGAGCGTGCTCACATTCTGATGGAATCCTGTTCCTCCCACCGGTATCCATGCAGCATAATACAGTTTATAAGTCATTCTAACCACGTGTCCTAATGAAGCCAGGCGGATGACGGGTGAGCTTTTGCATTTTGACAAGTATGATGTTATCCGGTTGCTCGTGTGATGCACCCACCCCTTCTTTCCGAACCCCCTCCTTCTGGAGCCATGGGTCTAATCCCGATCGGGATTCTGGAAAAGGATGATTTTCATCGTTCCTGCTCTTAGGATGTTCGTTTGGAAGGTGGTAAACTGTTTCTGTCCTCTAAACAGCCTTTCTGTTGCTCTGTGGTTGACCGGTTATCAGTCTTTCACTATTTCATTCTTTTCTCTCTTTTTTCCTTTTGTCTTTATTTTTCTTTGTTTATTCTGTTCCATGACTGACAGAGGGCATTTTTGGTAAACAAAACCATCTTTCACTTTATTTCAACCTCATTTTCTCCCCCACTCCATCCCTCCCGGAGGTTAATCCAGCCCCTCCTGTCAGGACCCCCCATCCCGCCTTCCCTTCACCTTTTTGTTGCTGTGCTGTCTCATCATTCGGCTGATGGTCAAACCAGTCAGACCTGGGCTTCGCTTCCAGTCTCCCAGGCTCCAAAATGGGCCAATGTGGAGCATTATTTAGGTGTTTAAAAAAACATAAACCTAAATCCTTCATGTGAACCTGATATACCTCAGCCTCAGGTGTAGCCTCAGGTGTAGCCCCAGGTGTAGCCCCAGGTGTAGCCCCAGGTGTAGCCTCAGGTGTAGCCCCAGGTGTAGCCTCCAGCCCTAACCTGAAGTTTCTTATCATTGCCGACTTCTTCATTAACTAACCCAAAAGAAATGGAGGAGGTCCGAATTTAAACGTTGTTTATGTGGAGCTAAAACAGAGGATGCACCGCCAGGTGGGAGTTCTCGTTCAGGTAAACCAACATGATGCAGCTTGTTCAGGTTATACTCTCTCAGTTTTCAAAGGAAACTTGGGGCCAAAGATCTTTTAGGTTCACATGAAGGATTACTTCTAGAATCGTTATATCAGTGTGATAAAAATTTAGCTTTAGTTTTACTTTTATCAGTAAGATCTGGAAACAGGACGTTTTATTTCAGACCCGAGCCGTGAGCCGGCTCATTCTGATAGTCCAGGGGTCCGTATCTGGAGTTTAACCCAGATCATGAGTCATATTTCCATGTTGGTTTTATTTCTGGAATGGGGAGATAAACGCTTTGTGTAGAAAAAACGTTTGAGAAACGCTGATTTTAATCTTAATCAGTGCAACTCTGGTGTTTCCAGATCTGAGCCGTCAGCTTTAATAGCGATTAAAACATGGTGATAAAAGTAAGACCAAGCCTATAAAAGCAGGAGTTTCTTTTTTAGGACATTTTAAGAGATTTCCGTCCACAATCTGCTCAGAGATTAGAAGTTTTGTCCCAGGTCTGATAGTCATGGAGAGAACTGGAGGCTGAGCTCCAGCAAAAGCTGCACTCTAACTCTGGGGTTCCCTTCTTTGCTCCCGTGGTGTAAAACACAGTTAAAATGTCCGCCCTACTTCGCCAAGCAGCTAAGCTCGGCTGAATGGGGGTGCAGGGCGAGGACGATGCACAGGTCTCACCGGACCAAGGACTGGGATCCACCATCCTAACGCTTTGCTCATAGCTTCATTAAACAGTTAATGGTGAGTTGGAACTTTCCAGAAGGGCATGTAGCAGCTCATTGAAGTTGTTTTGGTGGCTTGAATCATGAATTCTCACTCATACGTGGAATTTTCCTGTTAGACAAACATCTTGCACAACAACACGTATGCATGTTTAAATAAAGGTTCATCATCACGGCCTAAAGAAACTCTGCTAGTACATAGAAGCAAAACACCTGATTTGCTAAGACAGTTGACCTTTATGGATCCGTAATTTGTTAATTAAAAATATTTAAATTAATAAAACATGATAAATTAAAAATAAGAAATCGGAATGAATCAGGTGTTGTGCCATTTATAAAAGCATAAGATGTAAGCTTAGTTCCAACCTGATCTTTTTTTCCCTTTGACCTCTGACCCCACCGAGCTCCTCCACCTCTTCCCTCATCGAGGCTTGCGCCCCCAGCTGGTCATGCATAGATATAAACCCTCATCCCCACCCATCCCTCTACAAGCCCTGCGCTGTTAGTCAGTCGGCTTGGACACATGCAGGTTATAATGTTGATCCAGGCTGAATCTGGGCCAAAGACAGTCCGGTTCTGGGCCAAGTCTGGGCCGTGACTAACCCAGCTGCTCCAGACCCAGATTTAAGCCTCTGCTGGGTGCAGACAGTAACTGAAAAACCATACCCTCCCCCCGTCAGAGCTCCCTCCTCTAGAAGAGACAGGAGGTCAGTGGCTGGCTTGGGATGCCAAGGGGCCGGACAGCCTAAGTTTCATCAATGGTAAGGTGTCCGTCCTCCTCCTTCGTTCCCTGGTGATGGTTGACTGCTGAGTTGGTCGGAGGTTAATCTGAAAGGAACAGCATTTTTGATGAAGAAGGCTGGAGATCTCCCACCTGCAACCTCAGCAGCAGTTTATCTGCAGTCCTTTTCCAGAATCCCATCTGACCCCGTAACCTTGTGTTTGTTGTCTCAGTGAAAACTCACAAGCTTCTAACTGTACCATGTCCTCTTTGTTCTAGCATCTGTAGGTCCAGCAGAGAGGGCTGTGATTGGATAGGAGGTTTCACTGTTAACGGGATGTTATTTATTCCCGTATGACTCGGCTAGCTGAAGCTGCAGGTCCTGCTGGCCGAACTGAAGTTGTTCATTCCTGAATTAGCTTCATGTCTGTGACGCGTTTCATGATCTTTTAGTTGTTTTCAGTTTTCATCATACAGCTTAGTCTGTTTGTCAGCCAGTGTAACAGATTTTTTTTCTTTACCAATTATTCTCAATAAATCCACCATGTCCTACGTGTCCAGCACTACTGATGACAGTTCATGACAGATTTATTTCATTGGGACTCTTCACTGATTTGGCTAAACAAGAAGTACATAAAGTGTATTGATAGAAGTTAAGCAGCATAAATAACGCAGCAGTCGTACATTTAGTTTCTGCTGTTAGCACTGCAAGTTAAAGTTCGGACTGAAACGATCCTATCAGATCAAAGCCTCATGTCCGTTGCTCTTTGTTTTCTATTAATCTGCTTCCACGGCTCAGATTGTTTGTTTAAGCACTTGAAAATAAATTCTCCTTCCTTTTATAACGTCTGTCTGTTGTTCGTTTACACATTGTTGTGTTTTATATACTGTAAATAACACCCTAAGTCGTGTTGCTTCTCTGCTGGGCTGCCTTTGCACCACAGACGCAATTGTAGGCGTTATGCTGTCCATTCAGTTTGTAGCTCAGTTTCCTTCAAGACTAAATCGTTGTGACGATGAGTTGTCATGATGCATGTTTGTCTCCCTCTGCTCCTATTACAGTGGAGAACGGAGAGCACTGCGACTTCACCGTGTTACGCAACATGTTGATCCGGTGAGACGCCGCCAGCGCCATTTCACACCAGCTACGCTTGTTTTCCAGTCCAACCACGGACTCAGAGTAGTTCATGCTTCCAGCCGCAGTAATATTTTACAATCATTACTTCTCAGGTGGCGTAGCTGTAACAGCTAAGCTGAACTTCTTTCTCCTGCATTTGATTCTGTTCTACTATTCTACTGTCATGTAGCATACGCTTTTATCCAAAGCGACTTACATGTGAAAGTTGCTTTAACCTCAGCATTGGTTCAGATGGTGCATATAGAGCAGGGGTGTCCAGCTGTGGTCCTCCAGGACCCACCGTGGACACCCCTGAAATAATCAAAATTCCTAAATTCTGCTGTCATCCTCCTGCTGTGTATATTTACCACGGTTCTGGTTTGTTGTGTAAAACATTTGTTCCTGTACCGTAGCACCCACATGCAGGATCTAAAAGACGTCACCAACAACGTTCACTACGAGAACTACCGCAGTAAGAAACTTGCTGCCGTCACCTGCAATGGCGTAGATACCTCCAAGACTAAGGGACAACTCACCAAGTAAGGCCTCAATGATCACAATCAGACTGATGGTAAATCATTTGTTTTCTCCGTTTTCCGACATTCAGCTAGAACTAACCTGTGTCCTCGTAGCTTTTAGCATTTTCATGCGTTTCTGTGCCAGAATGCAGCATGAGAGCAGTTTGATGCCGGTCTTTAACTTTGTTTCCATGATCCGCAGGAGTCCGCTGGCTCAGATGGAGGAGGAGCGCAGGGAGCATGTGATGAAGATGAAGAAAATGGAGGCAGAAATGGAGCAAGTCTTTGAAATGAAAGTTAAAGAGAAGAAGC
This sequence comes from Melanotaenia boesemani, assembly GCF_017639745.1. Classification (NCBI taxonomy): domain Eukaryota; kingdom Metazoa; phylum Chordata; class Actinopteri; order Atheriniformes; family Melanotaeniidae; genus Melanotaenia; species Melanotaenia boesemani. The sequence continues at coordinate 37,923,338 of NC_055691.1, forward strand.
AGAAACTGAAGGATTCAGAAGCCGAGGTTGGTGCATGACTGATGCAGATTTCGGGAAGTCAGCAACATCTGCTGTTTTAGTTAAACACCCTTCTATCAAAAGCTAATATTTTAAATTTCTAAGGTAAAGAAATAATGTTAAATTAATGTGTGAGGCATGTTTGATGAGGCTGTACACAAGCCAACAAATGAAACATCACCAGAGATGTGGCAGACTAGGCGGAGAAAAGATCTCCGTAAACGAGGAAATGCTAAGTGATGGACAGCAGCAGGAGGAGCTTCTCGGACTCATGGAGGGACTAAATGGTTGTTTAGAAAATGAGCAATTATTGACGCTGTTTGTATCACATTTCCCCCCATTATGTTTTTCTTAAGTATTTTTCAATTATATCAAAGTATTAAAGATAAAGGAACATCAGCTCAAAACAGATAGTCAGCTTCATATCCCTGGAGCTTCACATAATAACGCTGGTAGTGGTTAGGGTGGGTTATAGGCGGTTAAGGGAGTGTTATGGGTGGTTAGGGTGGGTTATGGGTGGGTTCTGGGCAGTTAGGTTGGGTTATTGGCGGGTTACGCCTCCCTGAGCTGCCACCTTATCGTGGTGGAAGAGTTTGTGCATCCTGATGATCCTAGCGGCTATGTTGTCGGGGGCTCATGCCCCTGGTAGGGTCACTTATGGCAAACAGGTGTCTATGGGAGGGACCAGATGAAACTGGTTAGGGCTCAAATCACCTTTATGATGATGAAAAAAACAAGGAACAAGGTTTCCCTTGCCCGGACGTGGGTCACCGGGGCCCCCCTCTGGAGCCAGGCCAGGAGGTGGGGCACACAGGCGAGCCCTTGGTGGCCGGGCCTTTGCCCATGGGGCCCGGTCTGGCTCAGCCCGAAAGGGTGACATGGGCCTCCCCTCACGTGGGCTCACCACCTGCAGGAGGGGCCATAGGTGTCGGTTGCAGTGTGAGCTGGGCGGCTGCCAGAGGCGGGTACCCTGACGGTCTGATCCTCATCTGCAAAAGCTAGCTCTAGGGACGTGGAATGTCACCTCTCTGGGGGGAAAGGAGCCTGAGCTGGTGCGTGAGGTTGAGCAGTTCCGGCTAGATATAGTTGGACTCACCTCGACGCACGGCTTGGGCTCTGGAACCACTGTCCTTGAGAGGGGCTGGACCCTCTTCCATTCAGGAGTTGCTCCCGGTGAGAGGCGCCGAGCAGGTGTGGGCATGCTCATTGCCCCCCACTTGGCGCCTGTACGTTGGGGTTTACCCTGGTAGACGAAAGGGTAGCCTCCCTCCGCCTTCGGGTGGGGGGACGGGTCCTGACTGTTGTTTGTGCTTATGCACCAAATAGCAGTTCAGAGTACCCACCCTTTTTAGAGTCCTTGGAGGGGGTGTTGGAGAGCACTCCTTACGGGGACTCCCTCGTTCTGCTGGGGCATTTCAATGCTCATGTGGGCAATGACAGCTAGACCTCGAGGGACGTGGTTGGGAGGAACGGCCCCCCTAATCTAAATCCGAGTGGTGTTTTGATGTTGGACTTCTGTGCTCATTATGGACTGTCCAAAACAAACACTTTGTTCAGACATAAGAGTGCCCACATGTGCACTTGGCACCAGGACACTCTAGGCCGCAGTTTGATAATCGACTTTGTAGTCGTGTCGTCAGGCTTACGGCCGCATGTCCTGGACACTCGGGTGAAGAGAGGGGCAGAGCTGTCAACTGATCACTACCTGGTGGTGAGTTGGCTCAGAGGATGGGAGAGGATGCCGGTCAGGCCTGGCAAACCCAAGCGTGTTGTGAGGGTCTGCTGGGAACGTCTGGCGGAATCCCATCTGAAAGAGTTTCAACTCCCATCTCCAGCAGAGCTTCAACCATGTCCCGGGTGAGACGGGGGACATTGAGTCCGAATGGGGTGTGTTCCGTGCCTCTATTGTCGAGGCGGCCAGCTGCAGCTGTGTCCGTAAGTCATCGGTCATCGGTGCCTGTTGTGGCAGTAACCCCCAAACTCGTTGGTGGACACCGGCAGTAAGGGATGCCGTCAACTGAAGGAGTCCTATCGGGCCTTTTTGGCCTGTGGGACTCCAGAGGCAGCTGATGGGTATTGGCGAGCTAAGTGGAGCACGGCTTCGGCGGTCGCTAAGGCAAAAACTCCGGCGTGGGAGGAGTTTGGAGAAGCCATGGAGAATGACTTCTGGAGAACTTCAAGGAGATTCTGGTCCACCATCCGGCAGCTGAGGAGGGGAAAGCAGTGCTCCGTCAACACTGTGTACAGTTGGGATGGGGTGCTGCTGACCTCGACTCGGGACGTTGTGAGGCGGTGGAGGGAATACTTCGAAGACCTTCTCAATCCCACCAACACATCTTCCGATGAGGAAGCAGAGTCTGGGGTAGCTGGTGTTGGCCCTCCCATCTCTGGGGCTGAGGTCGCTGAGGTGGTTAAAAAGCTCCTCGGTGGCAAGGCCCCGGGGGTGGATGAGGTCCGCCTAGAGTTCCTTAGGGCTCTAGATGCTGTAGGGCTGTCTTGGTTGGCAAGCCTCTGCAGCATCGCGTGGACATTGGGGACAGTTCCTCTGGACTGGCAGACTGGGGTGGTGGTCCCCCTCTTCAAAAAGGGGGACCGGAGGGTGTGCTCCAACTACAGGGGGATCACACTCCTCAGCCTCCCCGGTAAGGTCTATTCGGGGGTGCTGGAGAGGAGGGTCTGTCGGATAGTCGAACCTCGGATTGAGGAGGAGAAGTGTGGTTTTCGTCTCGGTCGTGGAACAGTGGACCAGCTCCACACCCTCTTCAGGTTCTTTGAGGGGGCATGGGAGTTTGCCCACCCAATCTACATGTGCTTTGTGGACATGTAGATTGTGGACACATTCGACCGTGTCCCCCTCCGGGAGAATGGAGTGCCAGACCCACTTGTACGAGCTGTCCGGTCCCTGTACGACCAGTGTCAGAGCTTGGTCTGCATTGCCAGCAGTAAATCAGAATCATTTCCAGTGAGGGTTGGGCTCCGCCAAGGCTGCCCTTTGTCACCGATTCTGTTCTTAACTTTTATGGACATAATTTCTAGGTGCAGCCGAGGTGTTGAGGGGATCCGATTTGGTGGCCTCAGGATTGGGTCTCTGCTCTTTGCAGATCGGTGCGGCGTCTGCAGTGATGCAGACTCTGCATCGGTCTGTCGTGGTGAAGAAGGAGCTGAGCCAAAAGGTAAAGCTCTCCCTTAGAGATAGGGTGAGAAGCTCGGTGATCCGGGACGGGATCAGAGTAGAGCCGCTGCTCCTCCACATTGAGAGGAGCCAGATGAGGTGGCTCAGGCATTTGGTTAGGATGCCTCCTGGACGTCTCCCTGGTGAGGTGTTCCGGGCACATCCCACCGGATAACTGCGGGTTATAGGCAGTTAGTCTTGTGGTGAGGTCAGCTCTGATGAGTTTGAGTAACTGTGATATTTTGATCCTCAGCTTGAACGACGACACGAGCAGATGAAGAGAAACTTGGAGGCGCAGTATAAAGAGCTGGAGGAGAAGCGGCGGGTGTTTGAGGAGGAGAAAAACAGTTGGGAGGCTCAGCAGAGGATCCTGGAGCAGCAGAAACTGGACGCCTCCAAGTCAGTAACATTAACTTGAAGCTTAACGTCGCGTTTTGCTGCTGTCGGCTCATCTGAACACAGTTTTAACTAATGAAAAACGTTATCAAAGTTAATCTCAGAAATCACAAGATTTTCTACTAAACCTAACCAAAATTGAGCTTTTGGTAAATATTTTATCAACATTTGAAGCTGGTGCTTTTTATTATTATGAGCATGTTATTCTTTAAACGCATTGTTTTTGCAGCAAGATACTCGTCAAGCATTAGTTTACGTCTCATTCAGTATTTACAGCAATATGTTTTACCCATTAGTTGCATAAATTAGTAATTAATGATGATGGATTAAAGGCAGATTAAATAATGTATCAACAAGCTAAAATATATCTCTTTTTTATTAAACCCAGTTTTATGAATGTTGCTGTTGCAGAAAGTCATAATTTACTTATTTATGTTCTGACTTGTCATAAAATCAACCTGAAAATGACTTGAAATTATTCAAAGCTGCTTCTACAACTCGTTTGGTTTTTGCTGCTTCCTCCAAAGCAGAAATCAGAAGCTGAGTTTCAGGCAACGGAGCAGATGTAGTTTTTAAAAAGCTTTCCATAAAGAAATGTGTCTACATAGAAACTAAAAATGCAGCAGACCTGCAACACTGCCACAGACATACACCAAAAACACGAAATAACACCAGCGTGCACAGAAACTGGAGATATGAGACGTCAACACGGCAGAATAGATGTTGGAACTGTAAACGATTCTGTTTTTCTTTTCTTACAGGACGATGGAAAAGAACAAGAAGAAAGGGAAAATCTTCTGAAGAGGGACCCAACATCTTGCTTCAGTTTTACACAAACTCCTTTTCCTCTTCATCCCCTCTGTAGAGTGGTCCTCCGAACACACACAACCAGAAATAACCTTCAAGTCATGCCATAACAACCCCCATAACTCGACCCAAGTATACAATCTCCTCGCTGCAGGTTTTACCGCATCTGTGGAAAGTGTTTCATTTTCATGGGGAATGCATGTTTGTAGAATTCTGTTTCCTGTTTTCCTGACAAAGAGGTGAAGCCAAGTTCCTTTGAGCTGACAGCAGTGTCAACGTTTCTACATGTTCTAGCTGTTTGCTCTCCAGGTGTCCACAGCTGCAGATAAACTGTTTCTTTTATTGCTGTCAAGACTTAAAACACAATAAAACACACAGATCTCCTCGATAGCACGGCAGGAGAAGAGAGCGTGAAGTGAGCGAGAGTAATTTAATCAGATAGAAGAAGGTCGGGTGGAAAGGAGGCCAGGACACATCAGAAACATCACAGAGCTGCTTGTAGAGCTGCCTGACGTGCTAACGTAGCCTGCTGGCTAAATGCTTGCCAGCAAGGAACATGCTAATACTGTTTAGCATACGCTAGCCTCAGAATTAAGTCATTCTCAGGATTTTTTAATTTTATCAGTCAATGAACTTATTAAATGTGTCAATAACATCTTCACAAAAATAAAATTTTCTTGCAATCTTGTCTCAATAAATATGATTTAAGTCAAATTTTCTTCAAGTGTGAACATTTTTGTGAAGCTGTCTGGCGAGCAGGCTTGGAATCGGCGTTAAGTTTAATAAAGTTATTTGTGTTGGCTAATACATCATTTGATTAAAAATGTCTTTTTAGAAAATGTATATTTGGAATAAAGTTGAAGGGTTAAAAAGGGTCTTTTTTAATGATAAATTTGCTAATAAAAATGTTTCCAACATTTACAAACTGCTACATGAATAAAATTGTCGAGCAGGGAAGATTTACACGAGCAGTCCGTGTGGGCTGCGGCGAGTCTGTTTCATTGGAAACTAACGGAGGTAAAATGTGTCACACTGGCTGAGTGCTCGGTAGACGTATGCGAAGCCTCTTCGGTGTCTGAAACTAAAACCTAATGTGTTTTATGTTGTGACGTACCTGATGGTGTCGTCACTGACGTGAGCTCTGATGTCCAGGTGTTTCTACTTCTTTCTTTTTTGGGCCAAACTGTCAAAATATGTATAAACACTACCTTCAGCTAACCGGTCATAAAGAATATTGTTCATGCAGTTGAACCTTTATTGTTCTTCCTCAGAGTTGTAATGTTTTATTTTCATATGATATTAATGATACTCTATGTACGGTTGAAGAAATAAAATCTGTTGTACTTTGGTTAAGTGGCTTTTAATTAATCTGTCATTTTCTGTGGGGCAGTAGTTCAACTGTTCATATAAAATTTAAAGCAAAATGTTAAAGGGAAAATCTTTCACCTTCAGAACCTGAAATACTGATCTGGTCATGATGGAAATCCAAATGTCTATTATCCACTAGAGGCTCCTTGGTGGCTTTTCTTTTATTGCTTTTTATGTCTTCAGAAATAGAAGTCAGAAAATGTACTAACAACCTTTTAATAGAGAACTTTCTTTTTCAGAAAATCCTTTTCCCAATAATAAATATACTTTCTTGTCTTCTACTTAAAATAGTTGCTTAAGGATTTTTTCCTAAGGTTTTATCAAAACAGATCAAACCATATCTATAAATATTTGGTTTAGTTTTGTTTTTCCAGAACTTGCAGCAATGACTAATGCCATTATTTTCAGAGGATGACTATTATGTAATAATATGCCAATGGGTACACCTCAGGACTGCTCCATTATTCCCAATTTCTCTGATAAATGCTATTCTGTGGTCCTACAAGGTCGTTTGTAACAGCCCAACTCTTCGAAACATTTAATGTATTTTTGTCATTTTTTTTCATAAAATGTGTTTTGGTTGTTTCTTTTAAAGTTTGTTCTGTCCCTGACTTCATGGTTGATATTAAAAGTTCAGTTGTGCTTTAATTGTTGATGTCCACAACTATTTATTTTTTAAATATCCACATGAGAAAATCATTTAGAATCTTTTTAATGGATTAAAGAATTTGAGAACAGTGATACATTTTAATAAATACTGAATCAGATCATTTTTATGGCAGTCATGGGTTCTTTGAACGACCCGATTAACAGTAGCTTCAGAAACTTCATTTTATTTCTTATCACATTTAAGCATTACATCTCTTTTTCCTTCAATCTGCGCATTACTGCTGTTGAGATCCACTCCGTCCTATGATGCTGCCACCACCGTGCTTCACTTCTGGGGCAGAGCTACAGGAGGGGCCTGAGTAGCAAGTCATTGGAAGAGAACAAACATCTTTCCAGACCTGCATGGATCACCAGTATCACTACAGCAGTGTAAACTAAATTTACTAATTATTGATTTTTTTTAGAAATACTGACACGTCGTTACATATTTCCAGAGGAGATTTAGTTCCTGTTCAGATACAGCTACTAATGTAATGTAAGGTTGCTACATAAGAGTCCTAATCTAGTTCTATGGTAGCACTACATTAGATTTAAGATAATGTGGGGAAACCATATTTTTTAGTGAGTGTATTTCGGGGACTACATATGACTATGCCTTCATTTTATCACATCTTTACTTTTGTAACTACTTTCACATTTAAGTAAAAAAAAAAATCTCAGGAATGTCTTCAGGTTGTCCAGAACGCTGCGCAAGGCTAATAAAATCTTCCATGTCATGTTTCACCCCTATACTAATCCAGCTGCACTGGCACTCTGTTCATTACAGAGTTGTTTAAAAATGAGGTTTTAACATATAAAGCTTTAAATGATCAAGCACCAGTTTATAAAAGTGACCTTTTGCAGTCTTAGGTTTGTAGCAGGTCCCTGGGATCACGTGAGCAGAGTCTGCTGGTTGTGAAGCAAACATGGCTGAAAACCAAAGGTGACAGAGCCTTTCCACAGCAGTGCCGAGATCTAAAAACAGGATCCAGGTAAGAAACCATCAATATACAGACACACTTTTTTACAACATGAAAAACTTTTATTTTAAATTTTGTTAAGAATCCCAAAATAAAAATATAATAATTGATATACTGTAATCATTGGTTTAATCTTTTATTTATGCTTAAATCGATGAGGATGCCATAAATTGATTTTTGGAAATTCAATAATCTCCTAATGAGATGTACCGGTTAATGGGTCTCCATTTATTAGGAGTTGATACACTGATTAGGATGGGGCGAAGAGTTCCGGCCCTTCCTCCGAAGAGGTTGGGCTGTGCACGGTCCGTCCCTCGGCGCAAACCACCATCCCAACCTTGGTTACGGTAGGTAGGACGCTGGCGTCTCCTCCCATAATGCACCGTCTGCCACTGATCCCCCATGCTGTTTTTATTCTTCAGATCAGGTAAGTTTTGTTATATTTATAGTAATATTTATGTATAGTGTGATTGTATTTGTTGTATGAACGTATATCAAGTTTGAGTGTTTTTAAAGTTAAATGAAATCAATATGAAATTAAAATGAAAAGTAAAGCAAAATAAAGCTGTGTTTTTTTGAAAAATAAAAAAATGTAATTGTTTTAATCAAATCAAATCTTTATACGTGCCTCATGCAATGTTTCGACTGCAAACGGTCTTCCTCAGGTCTGTGAGGCACAAAAAAAAGAAAAAAAGCTGGCTGTCTGCTTTTACAAATGGGAGATGTTGTCACAACAAGTGTCAGAGCTAGAATGAGCTCTCCCTCCTGTGTCAGTCCCTTTTATGGACTCTGCTCCGCCCCCCCCCTCTTCTTCCCGATCTTCGCAATCCCTTTGTGACAGTTTTTTTCAGTGTTTTCTTGTTCTTAAAATCAATTGTAATTCAAAGGGTTTTAGCAAAGTGGCCGGGGCGGGGCCAGGTGGGAGCGGCCTGCCGATAAGTGGGAGTGGCCAACATCAAAGTGGGAGTGACTAGTAAGTAAGGGGGAGTGACCAAATTCAAAGTGGGAGTGGCCTATAAGTAAAGGGAGTGGCCAAAGGGGGTTAGGGGTTAGAACATCAAGGTTTTGGAATGCACGCTCCATCACAGTAAGCCCCATCCAGGGCCCGGGCAGCCATCACATCCGCTCCCACTCCTCAGTAGAGCATGGATATAAAAAAATATATAATAATAATAGTAATGGTAGTGGTTTGTTATATTCTAGAACAAGGGTATTCTTGTATAACATTAATATGAAATTTACAGAGTTATTTATATACAGACATACAGCACTGTTTGAAGTTTCTCCACATGTCGATATAATAGGGTTCCCGAGATACATCAAAAATGGGCAAAAAGGATCGGGAAAAACGGGAATAAGTCTGGACAGGAGCATCCGATCGCCACGGGACCTGCACCCCCGCGTTCAGGGCGATGAGGCGGTCCTTCCAGACACCCAACAGAGGATGAGGAAAAATTTCCCGGGATTGGAAAAAATCGCTAGTGTTTGGGGGCGTGGCCTCTCCGGGAAAGTGGGCGGGGCGAGTCGGGGGCGGGGTGGCGAGTTGATAGACACCCCACACATGGGGGGGGCAACTTTTGTCCCGGAAGTGAGTGTGGTCCCGGGGGCGGGGCTTATTCGAAAGGGGCGGGGCGGCCTTGTTGGGGCGGGGTCAGTTGGGAGGTTGGGGGCGGTCTTGGCCAGAAGGTAAGTGGGAGTGGCCTATGAGTGTGTGGGAGTGGCCTATGAGTAAGTGGGAGTGGCCTATAAGTAAGTGGGAGTGGCCTATAAGTAAGTGGGAGTGGCAAAAAGTCAGTGGGAGTGGCCAAAGTCATAGTGGGAGTGGCCTATGAGTAAGTGGGAGTGGCCAAGAGTAAGGGGGAGTGGCCAAAGTCAAAGTGGGAGTGGCCAAATGGAGGAGGGAACGCCCACTTCTGCACTCAATGGCATTGCACCCTCACCCTCTATCTTTCCCTAAACCTAACCATAGGCCTGAGTGCCTAAACCTAAGGCCTCGAACCCTAAGTGCTTCACCCCTAACCACCTGACCCCTAGGCACTTGAATCCTAGTTGTGAGAGACAGTGTGAGTGACCATGTGTCATGGGAGTGACCAAGTGTCATACAAGTGACCAAGTGTCATGTGAGTGACCAAGTGTCATATGAGTGACCAAGTGTCATGTGAGTGACCAAGTGTCATACAAGTGACCAAGTGTCATACAAGCGACCAAGTGTCATGTGAGTGACCAAGTGTAAGTGATCAATAGGAGAGAGCAAGTGTCATGGTGAGATGTTAGGGAGAGAGGAAATGTGTAAGGCTCGGGGGGTAAGGGAAAGAGGAAAGAGCTCCCACCACCAAGAAGGTGGTAGGAGTAGTGCACTGTCCTCGAAACTGGCTCTGAGCCTAGGGAGGGGCCAGTCACCACCAAGCACGCCCTGAGCCATGATTGGCCTTCCAACATTGGCTCACTGTCCCGAACTTGGGCTCTATGGCCTATGAAAATTGGGCTCTCACGTCCCAACAAAGTGACCCCAATTCCGAATCAATTTTTGTTTTTATATACCAATTTTGGTTTAACACTCTTGCCTATTGTTGCAATGTTTCGGATTCTATTTGTCCTTCATCAGGCAAAGGCAGAGTGTGTATTTCCATTTTAGTTTTTCAGTTATTTTCCATTTTTCCTTGTGTTCATTTACATTTTTGTACTGTTTTTTCTTTTCTCTCCATGTTCTTTCTTTGAAGTTTTCCTTGTGTTCTTTCTGTTTCAGTTCCGTTCTTGTCCTTTGTTTTTCTGTTTCAGTTCTGTTGTTGTCCTTTGTTTTTCTGTTTGTTTTTCCTTTTGTGAGTGTAATTTAGGTCCCTTGGGGTTAGGTTTAGTGAAAAAAGGGGGGTGTTAGGGATTGGCGTCTTTTCTCGATGACTCCCCCTGAATCAGCAAAATAACCGAAACAGTTTGGATAGGGAGCCAAAGGCAATGCACGGGGTCAGGGTTAGAACATCAAGGTTTTGGACTGCGCCATCCCGAAGGGATGGCGGAGTCAAT